>NC_069071.1:101404428-101706505 GCF_025698485.1 Gossypium arboreum | reverse complement strand
TGAAATCACATGTGAAGGATCTAATCTATATCGGTGCAACATAGATACATGAAATACATCATGAATCTTTTCCAACTCTGATGGTAAAGCCAACCAATAGGCAACCAACCCTATTCTCTTGGTGATCTCATATGGCCCTATAAAACGAGGACTCAACTTGCCCTTCTTGCCAAATCTCAAAACCCTTTTTCCATGGAGACACTTTCAAAAATACCTTATCATCGAATTGATATTCAATTTCTTTCCATTTCAAATCCACATAGGATTTCTATCTATCCGAAGTGGCTTTCAGATAATCATGAATTACCTTCACTTTCTCTTTGGTTTCTTTGATTGGATCAACTCTGTAAATCTGATTTTCTTTAAACTCGGTCCAATACAAAGGTGTTCGGCACTTACATCCGTATAATGCCTCATAAGGCTCCATTTTCAAACTTGACTGATAACGGTTGTTGTAGGTAAACTCCACCAATGGTAAGTACTTTTCCCAACTACCTTGGAATTCCAATACACAACACCGAAGCATGTTTTCCAAGATCTGAATTACTCGTTTAGACTATCAGTCTGTGGATGAAAAGGAGAGCTAAAATTTAGTTTTGTACCCAAAGCTTCTTGCAACTTTTTCCAAAATTGTGATGTGAACCTCGGATCTCTATCCGATACAATCGATATAGGTACACCATGAAGTCTAACAATTTCACCAATGTACAATTCAGCTAACTTATCAAGTGAGTAATTGATACGCACTGGAATAAAATGAGTCGATTTAGTCAGTCTATCGATAATGACCCATATGGCATCTCTCTTTCTTAGAGTTAAAGACAAACTTGTCACAAAGTCCACAGTAATCTGATCTCATTTCCACTCGAGAACCATGATGGGCTGAAGTAAACCTGAAGATACTTGGTGTTCAGCCTTTACTTGCTGACAAACTAAGCATTTCGATAAAAATTCTGAGATATCTCTTTCATACCATTCCATCAATATATTTTCTTCAAGTCATTATACATTTTTGTACTGCCTGGGTGAACTGACAAACAACTGTTGTGTGACTCATGTAAAATATTCTGAATCAACTCAGTGCTCTCCGGAACACAAATCCTACCACGAAATCTTAAACAACCATCGGAGTCTCTCAGAAAATCTGGTTCACTGCTAGACTCACACTGAATTCTCTTAGCTTGCAACTCTTTATCAACTTTCTGAGCATCACAAATCTACTGGAGAAAAGTCGGTCTAGCTCTCAACTCAGCTAGAATCGAACCATCATCAGACCAAGTCAGTCGTGTATTCATAGCCCTCAAGGCAAACAATGACTTCCTACTCAAAACGTCGGTGACCACATTTGCCTTACCCGGATGGTAATCAATCACAAGCTCATAATCTTTTAACAGTTCCAACCATCTTCGTTGCCGCAAGTTCAAATCCATTTGAGTCATCAAGTACTTAAGACTTTTGTAATAGGTAAAGACATGACATTTTTCACCAAATAAATAATGTCGCCAAATCTTCAAAGCAAACACTATGGCAGCCAACTCTAAGTCATGTGCCGGGTAGTTCTTCTTGTGAAGCTTCAACTGTCTCAAAGTGTAAGTTATGACTTTACCCTCTTGCATAAGTACACATCCCAAAACATTTAAGAAAGAATCACTATAAATCACGAATTCCTTGTTGTACCAAAATCGGAGCCTCAGTCAACAATGCCTCTAATTTTTCAGAACTCTGCTGGCACTTTTTTGTCCATTCAAACTTGACATTCTTCTATAACAACTTCGTCATCGGAGTAGCAATCATGAAGAATCCAACCGGCCAAGCCTAGAAAGCTTTTAACCTCAGTTACATTCTTCGACTGTTTCTATTCAACAATAGCCAAGATCTTACTCAGGTCAACTCTAATACCATCACTCGAAACAATGTGGCCCAAGAATCCAACTTCTCGAAGCCAAAACTTGCTTTTACTAAATATTGCATACAACTGCTTGTCTCTCAAGGTTTACAAAATAGTTCTCAAATGTTCAGCATGCTCGGATTCATCACAAGAATAAATCAATATGTCAACAATAAAAACAACAACAAATTTATCCAAGTACGGTTGGAAAATATGGTTCATTAAGTCCATAAATATGGCAGGAGCATTTGTTAACCCAAAAGGCATGACAAGAAATTTATAGTGACCATAGCTCGTTCGGAAAGTAGTTTTCAGCACATCTGAGTCTTTCACTCTCAACTTGTAGTAACCGGACCTCAAGTCTATTTTAGAAAACCATTTCATTCTTTTCAACTGGTCAAACAAGTTGTCAATCCTTGGCAAAGGATACTTATTCTTAATCGCTACCTTATTGAGCTATCGGAAATCTATACATAACCTCATAGATCCGTCTTTCTTTTTTATGAATAATACCGAAACACCCCATGGTGAAAAGCTCGGTCTTACAAAACCCTTGTCGGTCAATTCTTGCAATTGTGACTTCAGTTATTTCAATTCAATCGGGGTCATTTTATATGGAGCAATTGAGATAGGTGCTGTACCAGGGACTAACTCAATACCAAATTCAATTTCCCTAATAGGAGGTAATCCAGGCAGCTGATTCAATCTTCAACTCAAACTATTTTGTATTCAACATATAAGCCAAATACGCTTTGCATTTTTTTCTGATACATTTCTGAGCAGACATCGAAGAAATCACAATTGGCAACCTATCTGACTCATCTGATTCAACCCGGAGAATTTCACCATTTTCACATCTCAATTCAATAAATTTTTGTCTACAATTTACTATATCATCATGAAATGTCAACCAATCCATGCCCAATATAACATCAAGTTCATCGAACGACAATAACATCAAGTCAGTCGGAAAACAATGATCTCTAATAATCAAAAGACATTTCTTACATACCTTATCAACTAAAACATGCTTGTCTAACGGGATTGACTCTTTAATCATAAATTTCGTAGACTCAACAGGTATATTCATACTAGATACCAATTTTATGCACACATATGAATGAGTAGAACCAGGGTCAATCAAGGTAATAACTGAATTGTCATAGAGAGAAAAAACACTCGTAATCACATCAGGAGAAGATGTGTCCTCACGCATACTATGACATAGGCTCCAGTCAGAGCTCTAGCTTCAGAACTCACCGATATATCCCTTGTTACATTTTTACTACTAGCCCTATTACCAACATTTCTCGAGGGTCTCCCCTTTGTAGCTGTACTACCCGACCTTGTATTCTAAAATTTTTCTTTCTCAACCATCTCAAGACAGTCTTTGATATAGTGTTCTTACAAACCACATCGGAAACAAGATCCATCGCTAACCCTACACTTACCGAAATGACCTTTACAACATTGTTGACATCTAGGTCTAGAAGCTCTATCATTACCCACCCTAGCCACAGATGTAGCCTAAGACTTAAAACCCAAATTTTGCTTCTTATGGTTTCTATACAAATTCCCAACCGAAACATAACAACGGGAATACATATCTCTAGATTTCTTAGACTAGGATGGAAGTGACTTGCTCATCGGCCTCTTTTTTACATCTCTAGCCTCCGCCTCCGCCTCCACCTCGAATTTTCTCTTTTCCTTAGTCAATTCCTCAACTTTACAAGCCCAGTCAATGAGCACAAAAAATTCCTTCAACTCAAGAATACCCACCAACACTCTAATTTCCTCATTATGTCCGTCTTTAAACCTTCTACACATTTTAGCCTCGAAGGATACACACTCTCAAGCATACTTACTGAGTCGTACAAACTCTCTTTCATACTCAGAACTGACATGCAGCCTTGTTTCAAATCAAGAAATTCCCTACGCTTTTGATCAATGAATCGCTCACTGATGTATTTCTTTCGGAACTCCTCTTGAAAGAATTCCCATGTGACTCTTTCCTTCAGAAACACCAAAATTAGTATCTTTCACCAATGATATGTCGCGTCTCTCAATAAAAAAATAGCACACTTCAAACATTCTTTAGATGTGCAAGACAGCTCATCGAACACTCGGATAGAATTTTTAAGCCAGAATTTTGCTTTCCCAGGGTCATCATCAGCATTGGCCCTAAATTTCTCGACTCCTTGCTTTCGAATTTTATCAACTGGGGTTCTATGAAATCTCATAAATTCCATACCTTAGGGCACTTGGGGTACGGGTTGGGGATTTAGAGGGGGTAGAGGAGGTTTAGCGTTTGGGTTCGTTCGAAAGAACTCCGTGTACCAGGCATCCACCATATGGAGAAAGGCTTCTCTGCCTCCTTCTCCTCTACTAACAGTTGTGGGTCTACTATCAGACGGCACTGCTCTTTCAATAAGAGCAGGCACGTTACTTTCAACATCATCTACCACTGCTTTGTCGGGATCCATTACTATATGAAAAACTCAATTTAAAATCATTAGGAGTCGTCACACTATCACGATTTATGTATAGCATGTATAGCTAGACTCAAACACATGCTACGTAGTCCGACAACTGACTAAACCGTAACTCTGATACCAATAAATATAACACTCCTTACACGTATCGAAAGCCGGGACAGGGTTCGAGGCACTACCGGACTTTAACACAAGCGCAGATACAAAATCGGGCCATACAATTTTCGTTCAAATCAATTCCATTCATACATATGCAAATTGTCCCTTATATGGGCCTAAGAGGCCCCAAACATACATCGAAGGTGGTTAAGGACTAAACTGAAAACTTTAGATAACTTTAGGATAACTTAGAAAATTTTCATACTTTAAGGAGTCACACCCCCGTATGGGTAGGCCGTGTGGTCACACATGCTTATGTGGCTTGGGGCACGCCCGTATCCTCAGCCCGTGTAACTCTCTGACTATGACATCATCAACCAAATAAGGTCACACGGCCAAGTCACACGCCCGTGTATTTAGGCCGTGTGGCGAATTAAATTCCAAAAATTAGGAGAAAACTTCACACGGCCCAGGCATACGCCCAAGACCTAAAGCCATGTCCTTCACACAGCTGAGACACACGGCCATGTCTCTGCCTGTGTTTTTATTACTAGACAATCTGTTTTGCATTATTAGGGTGCAGCGGACACATGGCCAGGTTACACGCCCATAGGGCAGACCATGTATCACACACGGCCAAGACACATGCCCGTGTGTCCAACCGTGTGGACAATTTCTAGGCTATTTTCCAAGCCAATTGCCACCCTTAAACGCTCACATGCTTATACTCACTTCATGGTATGCAACATGGCATATTAAGCTACTCAAGTATTCACATTCATGGTTAAATTATGATTTGGTAATGTCAACATATCACTTATTCAAACTATCATGCTTTCATATGGCATTCCACACCAATTTCATATTTGTCTATCATCTTTGCTAACCTACTTTCAAGTTACTCATTTGCATCACCTTTATTGTCTTACACATCAATCATATTTCATACACCAAACATACATGCCATCCATCACACTCATTAACCATAAGTAACCATAACCACATTAAAGTATAAGCACATTTGCATGCATACACCAATAATTAGGGTTACAACCCAAATAATCGATATGAGCCACCTCTCATGGCCATATACAAAATAATCATAATACTTTCATGGGCCAACTCATTTGGCTAATCAATATGACATATAACAAAAAGACCAAGTCTCTATACATGCCATACTCAAAATAATGAGACTAGCTATACCAAATATTCAATTGATAGTGTGATCGAGTCTCCGATATCTTCTGATCCCTGAGCTAACTTGGGGACATTATAGGAAAAAGTAAAGGAAGGGGGTAAGCATTAAAGCTTAGTAAGTTCACATGCAAATAAAATATAACTTAAACAAGTATTAATCATACATTTAACATAATGAAAATGATCTTGCATATTGTTAAATCTCTTAAACTCATTCTTCATATATATATATTCTTACCACAAGTCTATCATATCTCATGTCATTCTCATGAGTTCAATGTACATACCTGTGCCACTTGCACATAATAACTACCTTTCTCGTCTTTGACATATTCATCAAGATTACTCTTTGAACATCCTTTAAAATTACCCATTGAACACTCAGAATCCTAACGGATACATCGAAATCTCACACCTAAGTGTCTCATATGTAGCCAATGCTACCTCATATCACATATCACATGTTGCTCGTTTTTGAGCTACTCACGAGTCCGCTCACATAGGCTGTCAGGTATCTGCAACACATGCAGGACCACCCAGCCACCGGTAGAATATGTGAGACAAATACCTGGATGCCAAAACATGTGCCATATACATCATGAACTGAGACCATAACTTAATGAGTTCAGATGCCATATATATCATGGACTTAGACCACAACTCAATGAGTTCAAATCACATAGTTCCTAGTGACATGTCACTCATATCCTGAAATATTCCTAAGGTTCAAACGGGATTCTTCGATACCATATTTCTGTCGAACTTGCTCGTAATGTCGATTTCAATACTCATAGCACCAATCACATATCTATGAGATAATCAAAGCATAATTCATGATAAAAATTAAGCAATAAACACATGATACAACATCATATCAAATATGTAAGTACTTACCATACATGCAATTTTAAAGCTTTTAAAGTATGGTACATGTTGCATTATTTGCAAATAAACTTACTTCGGTACAAAATGATAGAAACGAGTCTAATCCTCGTAAATCTTGTTTTTCCTTCGATCAAGACTCGCATCACGTTTTTCTTGATCTATAATATCAAATTAAACTTGTTCAATACATAAATTGTTCATATCGACTCACAACACATACTTTGGTAAAATTACCTTTTTACCCTTAACTTTTTACTTTTTACACTTTAGTCCCTGGGCTCGTAAAATGGAATACATGTAATTTTTTGGTTACCGAAGCCTAGCCGATTCATATTCTAACTCATATCAGCCCACATTTTCCTTTATTTCACATTTCTACTACTCATTTTTACACATTTTAGAAACAAGTCCTTTTTAGGTGTTTCCATTAAAAACCACTTAGCAAAAGATGTCTGATCGCGTGATTTAATGATAGGTTTTAAATAGTTATAATTACTCGTTCTTAAACTAACTATTATTGAGATGTAGGCAAGTGTACCTATCGAATAGTAGTATAGTTTTAGCAAGATCGGATTGTCGAACCCAAAGGAACTAAAAGTACTAGTAATGACTGTCTTTTTATTATCTAGCCTAAGAATAAAGAGGTTTTGTTTTAATTGACTAATTATCTAAACTAAGAACATACAGAGAAAAAAATTGGGGAATTTCTATTGGGAAAAATCGATTGACTTAAGACAATACCTAAGGAAAAATCCACCTAGACTTTACTTGTTATTCAGGCTCTGAATCGAACGATTTATTCATTCAACTTGTTCCGTAGAGATCCCTAAGTTATCTTATTATCCCTATTCAAGACTAATAAGGTCTAATCCTTAGATTGAATAACCGAGACTTCTCTCTAATTAATACTCTAGTTGCATTAACTCGATCTATGGATCCCCTTATTAGGTTTCACACTAATCCTGCAAAATCTTGTTAGCCTATGTCTAGGCGTGCAATCAACTCCGCTTAATTATGAAAAATGTACTCTTAGACAGGGTCTATTCCTCCTCTGAATAAGAGCATGTCTTGAATCAGTATCTTAGGATATCAAAACAAGAATTAAGATCACATAATTAAGAAACAAGTTAAATATTTATCATACGATTCAAAAATAATAACAAGATTCGTCTTAGGTTTCATTCCCCTTAGGTATTTAGGGGTTTTAGTTCATAACTTAATAAGAAAACATCTCAGAAGAATAAAGAATACAAAACATAAATAAAACCCAAAACTCCTGAAGGGAAATTGAGGAGAGATCTTCAGTCTTGATGATAAATCTGACTTTTGAGATCGATCAATCGGATTCTTTGGAGTAATTTCTTACTCCCCCTTCTTCATCTCCTTTTCTTCCTCCTCTAGAGTGTATTATAGGCTTTGGAATGCCAAAAAGCCCTCAAAATTAGCCTTTTCCGAATTGGACTCAACTTGGGCTTGGTAGGGACACGCCCGTGGCAGACACCCGTGTTCGATTACTTCAAGCCGTGCTCGAACCTACCAAATTGATACGGCCGTGTGGTCTACCTGTGTGAGGAGGTCTAGGCCGTGTTGATTTCATACTTTGGCCCATTTTCTCCGTTTTTAGTCCATTTCTCGTTCCTTTCGCTCTCCTATGCTCTCCTAAGTATAGAACATAAAATTAAAGCATTAGGAGCATCGAATTCACCAATTCTAATGAGAAATAATCCATAAAATGCATTAAACATGGGGTAAAAATATGTATAATTTACGGTTTATCAAATACCCCCACACTTAAGCATTTGCTTGTCCTCAAGAAAAATTCTCAACTCATAATCAAAATAAATTCTTCTCAACTATAATTTCTATCGATAATATCTCAGAATAATCCATAGGTAATCATACATTGAGAATTGAACTAAAAGAACATAAAGGTTCCAAACATTCCAAGTTGAGTATTTAATCATGCAAACATAGGTGTCTCTCCACATCTAAGTAATTACCTTTGATTTAGAATATCACAGAGTTTCACATCCTCACTAAAGATTCACTCAAATCAGTTGAGGTGTTTAAGGACAATAAATGAAGCACTCAATAGTCAATAATGAAAATTCATTACCATACGCTTGCATGAAAATCAAATCTCCACCACTATAATTTAAGATGATACATCAATCAAAAGGTCTTTAGAGGGTTGTAGTGAGGCTTGGTTAGGGGGGTGTGGTCACAAGCTGAAAGAAAGGGTTAGAGTCGAGATTGAATTGAAAAATTACCTAACTAGAAAAAGAGTTAATCTTCACTTGCGTACAATAGAGCTTCCTCTCAGAATATGAAATTACAGATATGTATACGTAGTTTTTTTTTTAAGAACAAGTTAAATAATCATAGACTAACTTATTACAAACAAGACATAGCTAAGCAATTTTTCAACTCAAATCTCGACAAAAATAGGAATCAAATTAATTTAGGGGATTTCAACAATAATTGGTTAAGGGTTAATATTGAGGTTGATACAAAGAATGGCTTGTTGGCTCAAAGGGGTTTACTAAGGGTTAATCGTGGAGGTAGGCTTTTCATGGCATGAGTGGGTTAATCCTAAGTGCCTTAATCATTTTGATATATCAAATCAAGTGGTGTGGTTTTGACATGCATAATCAAGCAAGTTCTAGAATAATAGTTCAATACTGAAGCACTCAAAGCAATAATAAAAGTGAGCATGAAAGGATTAATAGATGCTCAAATGGCTCAAAAATATCACAAAAAATTATGGCTTTTTGATGTTAAGATTTGTAAATTCCAATTCAAAGTAATACCTAGACTTGGAGAAACAACCTATAATTTTAAATTCTTAAAAATCAACTTATCATGCTTGATTCTCTAATGTCTTAAAGTTTAAACAATCAATGCATAAATGCCTATGTTTTAATTCAATATACATCAATCAAAATCATAAATCAATTCAAATTTATCCTAAATATGTTATGAGAGCTTTTTAAGAGAACAAGGCAGTCATTCAGGGATTTTTCTGATAAGGAAATGAATGCCCCCCCCCCCACACTTAAGATGTACATTTCCCTCAATGTACAAAGATAGGTATTATAGAATATAAAAATAAGATAGGAAGAGGAGTGAAACTTCCTGTATGCTGAATTCCTCGAACTAGAGTTTTGGAGAGTAATCGGTTTGAGAGTAGAGAAGGATATACCGGCGGTCGTAAAGGTTCATTAGTCCATAAGTCCTGCGCCAAAAGAATATTATATCTAGTGGTAGCTATGGTCGTGGTCAATCAGAAAATGGCAGCCGTGGAGAACCTTTCCCTGTAGAGTTTTAGTTCCTTTGTGCCGATGAGCTTAAGAGCTCTATATAACTGTGATAAAATCAGGAACTTTTTAGGGGATATTAGGAAGAATAATTACTCAAAAAGGAATAAGCGTAAATAATTAAAATAAAATTTCTAAAATCTAATAAAAATAAAAAGTAGTTTCAATAAAATTAAAAACATAAAATAATAAATAAATATTTTAAACATCTTCATCATTTGTATGGTTCATGAGGTGGGGTGGCGATGAGATGTGGAGGTGCTAAAAAATCTGCTATAGAGTAGCATCAATGTTGTCAAATCGTTGAAAACACTACTGCTCGAATCGGGTGAGGCACTCAGAGATGTTAGCATATGAAGTCGCCGCATGAACTGGACAAGAGGGTGGTGATGGCTGAGTCGGTGGGCCCTCGTGCTGTGTGAGGATATCATCAGGAATGTCCTCATAGGCCTCCTCTTCTGTAGATTGGGCGAGACGGTACTGGGGAGGGTAGGTTCCTCGGTGCCTCTCGATCATCCTCATACTAAGCATGCTCGAAATGTCTTGTGGAGACATCTGGCCGATGAGGGTGAGGGATGATTCTTGGGTCGCGGTGTTGAGGAGCCCGAAGTGTCGCGCCAGCTGAGTCACGTAGGGGCCAATGGAGATGACCCCCTTCCTATGCCGCTTTGTTTGGTGCTGAATCGCGAGGGTGATGAAATAGGCAAGGTCGATGACATGCCCTTGCGACATGCAACATAAGAAGTAAACATCGTGGGTGTTGACGACGCCAGTGCTCTCTCGCCTCCCTGTAATCGTGTGAGCTAAAATAGCATGTAAGTACCTTAGGGATGGTGGGAGAACTGATGCCTTGGACCGACTAGGATTAGGGTTTTTGAATGGGGAAGAAAGTGAATAGTGCAGGGTATTTATAGATTTTGGGCCACACAGCCAAGGCACACGCCCGTGTCCCCCAATTTCAGCCTGTGTGATTCGCGAATCTCAAATTTGGGCAAGTCTGACATTTAGTACATGTCCGTGTTCCTAAGGCGTGTGGGTTCACATGGCCGTGTCGCACGGCCGTGTCTAGCTTCGTTCGCTTCTCCCAAACCTGTGTGTGCAAGCCACATGCTCGTGTTAATTTAACAAGTTCGACCACGGGTGTTCCACACAGGTGTGTCACACGCCCGTGTTGTTTTGGTAGGCTCGCCCATGGTTCTTCCACAAAGGCGTGTTGCATGCTCGTGTTGTTTTGGCAGGCTCTACCACTGCCATATCGCACGGCCGTGGAGTTTAATTGTAGCCCGTGTTGGGGAAATCTTTTTCCTTTCTTTTACATGACCTTAAGCACACCCGTGTGCTTGGCCGTGTCTCTGTGGAAACACCTGTATTCAAGATTTCTATTAGTAAGTTAGGAATTAAATACCAAAACTTAAAGAAATTAATATTGTTAGTGCTCGGGTTACCTCCCAAGAAGCACTTGTTTATAGTCTAAGCTCGACTTACCTCTTCAGTGAATGGTCATGGTGGTTTGAGGAGTTTATACTCCTCATTCCTTCTATCAATCTCATCAAAATAAGGTTTTAACCGGGTGTTGTTTACCTTAAAAGTGCCGAACTTGGGATGACTCACCTCCACCGTACCGAATGGAAAAATACTGAGTACTGTAAGAGAGATTTCCTCATTCGGTGCGGTAGTGACAATGTGGGGATCTGCGACATCTAATAAAATCTTATTACCAACCTTAAGTTGATTTGGAGAGGTATCGGGCTCGTTTTGGCGTAGTTTCAGTTTGTCGAGTGTTTTTAATTTGTAGTCTTCTATCTTCATGAACAGGTCCTCTACTATTGCTTGATAACGACTCGAGTGCTTCCTTCAGACTCATTTTCTGCAAAGTAGGTTACACTATATTGTTAGGTTTAATAGAATGGTTTAAATGATCACCTTCAATTCCTGATGTGTTGCCAGAATTGTGAGCTTGAAGGGTGATTGTTTCGTCTCCCACTCGGAGTGTGAGTTCACCTGTGCCAACATCAATGATGGTTTTAGCAGTTGCTAAAAAGGGCCTTCCTAAAATTAAGGGAGTGTTGCTATCCTCTTCTATGTCTAGAACAATAAAGTCAACGGGAAATATAAATTTATCGATTTTAACTAGCACATCTTCAATAATACCTCTAGGGAATCTTATAGTTTTATCTGCTAATTGAATGCTCATCCTAGTCTGTTTGGGTTTCACGAGACCTAGTTGCTTAAACATTTTGTAAGGCATGATGTTGATACTAGCCCCTAGATCAATTAATGCATGATTAGTATCTAAACTACCAATTAAGCAAGGAATAGTAAAGCTCCCTGGGTCTTTTAGTTTGTTGGGTAGTTTATTTTGGAGAATGGTCGAGCAAACTGCGTTCAGCTCCACATACGACGCGTCATCCAACTTCCGCTTATTTGCTAAAAGCTCCTTTAAAAATTTCATTGCGTTTGGCATCTGCGATAGAACTTCAATAAACGGTAAGTTAATATGTAATTTTTTTAAGAGTTTAAGGAATTTACCAAATTGTTCATCTAAGCGGTTTTTCCTTGTCGCGTTGAGGTATGGCACACGAGGTTTATATTCGACAGTCACTGATTTGTTTGTATTTTGATCTACCTCACCTTGACCTTTGTTTACCACAGTTTCTTACCTCGGTTTTGGTTCAGGCTCAACGACTCCTTCGTCATCTTGAATATTAATTGCCTTGAGTTGTTCCCTTAGGTAAGTTTGGTATTACTTGGCAAACTACCTTGTGGTCGTTCAGAGATTAGTTTGGAAAGTTGGCCTATCTGAGTTTCGAGCCCTTGGATCGACACTTGTTGATTCTTAAGTGCTGTCTTGGTGTTCTGAAAACGGGTTTCTGACACTGATATGAACTTTGAGAGCATCTCTTCAAGGTTTGGCTTCTTTTCCTGTTGGTAGGGTGGTTTTCGGTAGCCCAGAGGACGTTGTGGTCTTTGATTTCCTTGACCTCCCCGCAAAAAATTGGGGTGGTTCCTCCAACCTGCATTACAAGTGTTACTATATGGATTGTTTTGAGGTCGAGGATTATTACCCATGTAATTTAATTGTTCATTATCCATGTTGTGGCCATAAGGTTGGTATTCCGAATAGTTCGTTCCACCGTTACTTGCTTCACACTGCATTACTGAGTGAATCAGTGAAGAACTAAAAAAACCATCAATTTTTTTATTCAAAAGTTCTACCTGATTAGAGAGCATGGTGACCGAATCAACATTATAAACGCCGGATTTTTTCATTTGCTTTGTCCTCATGACTTACCACTGATAGTTATTCAGTGACATCTCCTCTATAAACTCATAGGCATCTTCCGATATTTTATTGTTGATGGTTCCGCCAGCAGCTGTGTCAACCATTTGCCGAGTCGAAGGATTCAGACCATTGTGAAATGTTTGTACTTGGAGCCAAAGCGGTAACCCATGGTGAGGGCACCTCTCAAAAGGTCCTTGTATCTCTCTCATGCATCGTAGAGTGTTTCTAAATCCATCTGTACAAAAGAAGAGATATTGTTACGTAATTTAGCCGTTTTAGCCGGCGAAAAATATTTTAGTAAACATTTTTCAGTCATTTGTTCCCAAGTAGTAATTGACCCTCGTGGTAACGAGTTCAACCACTGTTTAGCTTTGTTCCTCAATGAAAAGGGAAACAATCGAAGACGTATGGCATCATCAGAAATGCCATTAATTTTAAATATATCGCATAGTTCTAAGAAGTTGGCTAAATGAGCGTTGGGATCCTCATCCTGCAAACCATCAAACTGAACAAATTGTTATATTATTTGAATAGTGTTAGGTTTTAAATCAAAAGTATTTGCAGCTACAGCAGGTCTAACTATGCTAGATTCAGTTCCTGTTAAAGAAGGTTTAGCATAATCATACATAGTGCGTGGAGCAGGATTTTGATTAACCGCAATTACAGGAGGTAGCTGATTGCCTTGGTTTTCAGCTATCTCTTCGGTTGGGGGTTGAGTATCGTCTTTTTGCTCGTTCTCTGTGTATCTTAAGCTTCGCCTTATTTCTCTTTGGTTTCTACGAACTGTATGATCGATTACTTCGTCAAAAAGTAATGGTCCTGACGGGTTTCTTCTAGTCATAAACTATAAAAACCTGCCAAGAGAAAGAAAGAGTAGGTTAATAAATAATAATAATAATAAAATTAAATTAAATTGTAAGAAAAATAAATGGCTAAAGTAATAAAAATTGAGCATTCCTAATATCTTAGTTCCCCAGCTGCGGCGCCAAAAACTTGATCACGTGATTTCGTGATAGGTTTAAAATATTTATAATTACTCGTTCTTAAACTAACTATTATTGCGATGTAGGCAAGTGTACCTATCGAACAGTAGTATAATTTTAGCAAGACTGGATTGTCGAACCCAAAGGAACTAAAAGTACTAGTAATGATTGTCTTTTTATTATCTAGCCTAAGAATAAAGAGGTTTTGTTTTAATTAACTAATTATCTAAACTAATAACGCACAGAGAAAAGAATTGGGGAATTGCTTTTGGGAAAAATCGACTGACTTAAGACAATACCTAAAGAAATATCCACCTAGACTTTACTTGTTATTCTGGCTCCGAATCGAACGATTTATTCATTCAACTTGTTCCGTAGAGATCCCTAAGTTATGTTATTATCCCTATTCAAGACTAATAATGTAACATTTAAAAATAGGGCCTAGTCAGAATAGTGGTTTGGGGACCACAAATCCGACATCAAAATATTTATTTTATGGTTATTATGAGGCCTAGAATATGAATATATACATGTGTTAAAATTTCACAAAGAAATTCTAAGTATAAGATGTCCAATTGGAATTAAAGTCTAAATTGAATAAATTGCAAAACTTGGATTCTAGAAGCAATTTGTATGAAATTGCTTTAGATTATAAATTAGAAGGTTTTGGAGATCAATTTGCCCAAATTCTAAATTTTTGGACAAAAATAGACTTACATGGATGAAATTTTAAAGAAAGTACATGAGGGCATTTTGGTCATTAGGTATTTTAATGAAATAAAAAGGGAAAAATAAAGCAAAAATATGCTCATCTTCTCCCATAGCTACCGAAATTTGGAGGACACCATAGCTAGGGTTTCTTCAATTTACAAGCTCAATAGTAAGTGCTCCCAAGCCCCGTTTTTCATGTTCTTTGTATTTTTGAAATCCCGGTAACTTGCTCTCTCCATTTCTACGCATATTTCATGCTAGGGTTCATGTTTGAAAATTTACCCATGCATGAGTTGCTTGGATTTTTATGGGTTATGGAGGGATATGAAAGATGAATGTGTATTAAACATCTTTTCCTAGTTGATTTTCATAAGAAACCCTTATAGGGACCATTTTACAAAAGATGTAAATGTGTGGTAGAAATGAGAAAATAATGAAAAATGTGGGTTGCCATAAGAGAGAAAAATGTTCGGTTAGGCTTGGGTAAGATAGAAATTACATGTGTTTCATTATATGAGCCTAGGGACTAAATCGTAAAGATGTAAAAGGTTAGGGGTAAAACGGTCATTTAGATCGGGGGTAGGTATTAAACTTGAAATGTGCAATGTGGGGTATTAATGAGCTAATTTTGCTGTTATAGACCCCGAGGAACAAATTCCGGAGGTAAATCGTGGTAAATGCAAGGTTTTAGAATAACCGAAACACAATCCCGAAAAGAATACCTGGTAAGTTCGGATAACTTAAAGTAAACCCCTAATATACATAATTGTATGATTTATGAATGCATGATATTTGCATTTATTAATGGTATTAAAATGCATGAAATGCTCATTTGGTAATGACTTGTTGATAACTGTCTCGGTTGAGGTTAAAAAGGGAATTCGAGAGATAAACCATGTTTTACATGTGAATTGAGATCCTGCATGTGTTGCAGTAAGGATTTAGCCCGGACGGTTAATCCGTGATCTCAAATATGGAAAGGAGTCTAGCCCAGACAGGTGTTTCTTGAATGATCGAGCCTCCCGAAGAATATATGTGCACTGGATTTAGCCTGGATGGGTAATGTGAATTGGGTCTGAATTTAGCCTAGACTGGTAATTCAGATCCGAGCTCACTAAGGGTGTTTGTCGTTATAAGGGATTTAGCCTGGACTGGTAATCCCGACATCACCTTACGGGTCCATATAATAGGGTATTTAGCTTGGACTGGTAATTCCGCCATATGATGAGAGGTTCGCGAGAGTGCATATATGTAAAATGATCATTCGTAAGAATTCACGGATAATGGGTATTCCATCGAGATTTCCTAGAAACTCAACGAGATTTACATGGGATATATATATATGTGTGAATGAAATGTTGAATGATGAGCTCATCTAGTAAAATTACATGATACGTGATTATGTGACTAACTCATTGATTGAGTGCATGTGATAGGAAATCATTTCATAATGGATGATTTCATGAATTAAGTATGGATGTATGCTAATTACTCAGTAAGTTTACTTTTCGGTTATTCGAGCTTACTAAGCATGAAAATGCTTACCCCCTCTCTTTTTCCTGTTTTACAGAGCTCGAGGACTCATAAAGATTGGAAGACGGTTGGAGAAGCAACACACTATCAACTAGTCAAGCTTTGGTATAAAGACACTTCTATTTTGTTAATGGCATGTATAGGGCTCTGAGTATTCTGTCATATGTGTCATTTGAATTGCCAAATGAAGGCATGTAAAGATGCATTCATCTTTTTGTATAAGGCCATGGAAATTGGCATATTTAAAAGTAGGCTATGATCTGCCTTTATATGCTTGTTTATGCTCTATTATGATGGGTCGCTGCAAGTGGCAATGAGTTCAAAAACGAGCCAAATTTTGAATGTGCTACAATCACATAAGAACCCATAAATACTAGATGGGTAATAACCTTTTTGTATGAAACCAATGATACGAGGTTTCTATACAACTATTTTCATTAAGATTATTTACAAGCGTAAAATTATGTTTTCTCTCAAACTTGATAACCACTGGGCACAAGTAGTAGAAAGGGGTGACTAAAGGATTGGAAAATAACCTAATAAAGTCCACATGGTTGGACACACATACGTGTTTCTAGGCCGTGTGTGACACACGGTTCCCTCCCATGGGCGTGTGCTATGGCCGTATTTCCCCTGCACTTAAAATTTTAGCTCAAAGTTGTGCACGGGTAGGCCACACGGGCGTGTGCCATGGCCGTGTTAAAATGACAGTGTCGTCCATGGGCATGCAGCACGGGCATGTTCCATGGCCGTGTTGATAAGTCAGTGTTGCCCATGGTTGAAGGGCATGGGCGTGTCCCGAGATACACGGGCGTGTGAGTCCACACAGCCAACCTACATGGGCGTGTGTCCCTTTATGTTAAGGAAAATTTTCTGAGGAGCCCAAGGTTAATCGAACGTGCCCGTATTTGACCCGCATTGCTTTCTGATATGTTATAGGTCTCGAAGGCCTATACAAGGGACGAGATGTTCATGATTGAAAGGTTTTAAATTCAAATGAAATTTTGTGATCCAAGTTAATATACTGAATGTGTAAAGTTCCGGTAATGCCTCGAGCCCTATCCCGGTGTTAGATTCGGGCTAGGAGTGTTACAAATAACGTTTAATCCATAGATTGAATAACCGAGACTTTTCTCTAATTAAAACTCTAGAGTTGCATTAACTCGATCTATAGATCCCCTTATTAGGTTTCACCCTAATCCAGTAAAATCTTATCACCCTATGTTTAGGCGCGCAATCAACTCCGCTTAATTATGACAAATGTACTTTTAGACAGGGTCTATTCCTCCTCTGAATAAAAGCATGTCTTGAATCAGTATCCTGGGATATCAAAACAATAATTAAGAACACATAATTAAGAACAAGTTAAATATTTATCATACGATTCAGAAAATAATAACAAGATTCATCTTAGGTTTCATTCCCCTTAGGTATTTAGGGGTTTTAGTTCATAACTAAATAAGAAAACATCTCAGAAGAATAAAGAATACAAAACATAAAGAAAACCCGAAACTCCTGAAGGGAAATTGAAGAGAGATCTTCAGTCTTGATGATGAATCCGGCTTCTGAGATGGATCAATCGGCTTCTTTGGAGTAATTCCTTACTCCCCCTTCTTCATATCATTTTCTTCCTCCTCTAGGGTGTATTTATAGGCTTTGGAATGCCTAAAAGCCCTCAAAATTAGCCTTTTACGAATTGGACTCAACTTGGGCTCGACAGGGGCACGCCCATGGCACATGCCCGTGTTTAATTACTTTAGGCCGTGCTCAAACCTGCCAAATTGACACGGCCGTGTGGTCTGCCTGTGTGAGGAGGTCCAGGCCGTGTTGATTTGGTACTTTGGCCTATTTTCTTCGTTTTTGGCCCGTTTCTTGTTCCTTTCGCTCTCTTATGCTATCCTAAGTATAAAACATGAAATTAAAGCATCAGGAGCATCAAATTCACCAATTCTAATGAGAAATCATCCATAAAATGCATTAAACATGGGGTAAAAATATGTATAATTTACGGTTTATCAATGTCTATCACACATCAAACATTCATATTCCTCCATTAAACATCAAAATACAACCGTGTCATACATGATTCAAATTTCAAACTTGAACCCTAGCTCAAAATAATGGTAGAAATAGCTAGATCGATTGATGACAACTTCAAAAATGTAAAGAATATTAAAAACGGGACTTGGGAGCACTTACAATCAACCTTGAAAATGTTAAAAACCCTAGCTATAGAGCCCTTGCAAGTTTAGGCTAAGGTGGGAGAAGATGGTCAAGATTTTTGCTTGATTTTTCCCTTTTTATTCTTTTATTTACCAAATAACCAAAATGCCCTTAAGGTATTTCTTTCAAATTTTTCCTATTCATGCCCATTTTTGTCCAAAATTTTAGAACTTGGTCAAATTGTTATTTAAGGACCTCTAATTAATAATCTAATGCAATTTCATGCTTGAAGCTTCTACAACACAAGTTTTCAACTTATTCAATTTAGTGCCTAAAGTCGAATTGGACACTTTAGGCATAGAATTTCTTCATGAAAATTTCACACAAACATGCAATCATATCATGGATCATCAAATAATCATAAAATAATTATTTCCATTTTATATTTGTGGTCTCAAAACTACTGTTCCGATTAAACCCTAATTTGAGATGTTATACACACGGTCAACTGACACGGCCGTGTATCCCCTAATGCTTCTTTAGAAATCAAGTCAGTAGTGGCTTGGTCGTGTTGCACAAGTCAGTATACTCATCAGTTTTTGAACGGCCTAGCACTCGGCTTGGCACACAGGTGTGTAAAGCCACCTTGAAAGGTACACGGCTTGACACATGGGCATGTGGTCTGGCCATGTGACCCAAGTTAGTAAGTTACGCGGGATCGGACATAGGCTAGGACACAGCCATGTGATCCCATTTCAAATGTCCACACAGCCTGTGACATGGGTGTGTTTCACACGGCCTCTGGCCACGCAGGTGTGTGTCCCCTGCACTTTGGCCACACAGGTGTGTATCCTTTGTACTTTGAAAATTTTCCATGTTTTTCTAAAAATTTCTTAAGTATTCGATTTAGTTTCATACCACTTATAATGTTTTTCTTAAGCCCCGAGGGCTCGTGTTAGGGACTATATGACTGAATTTGAATGACTTTTATTTGGATATGAGAAATGGATATGAATTGTATGATTGTTTAAAGGATAAGTCCGATAATGCTCCGTAACTCTATTCCAATGACGAATATGGGTTAGGGGTGTTACAAAATCGAGTTTGGCATACCTTTTCAAGATCGTTCTGAATCAAAATTGGCGTCATCCAAATTTGCCACAGATTGAAATTTGTGATGCCATCGAACTTATCAATATCAACCTTGTTATTGTCATCTCTGAATCGATTGCATGAGGGAATCGAACTACCTCTAATGTCAAACCCGATTAAGCAACGAACAAGTAAAATAACCTAGAAATTGAAAAGGTTGACACAAATATTTTATGTGGAAAAACCCCTTCGAAGTGAATAAAAAACCACGGGAAAAGATAATTTCACTATAAAGGAAAAAACGAAGAGTACAAAGATAGAGATAAAACTAAACCTCGAAACTCAAAATAAGAACCCTCAAAATGTAAACACAAAATTCTTTGAAAACTTGTAAAAGCTAATACCTAAATATGTAATGGGTTAAATATTTTAGGGTAGAAAAATGTCTATTTATAGGCTAAATTCGTAGGTCAAATAATATTAAAATAATCTACCCTAATCAGAGTTCGACTGGGACAAATAATTAGAGTTTGAATGAGACAAATAATCAGAGTTTAACTAGAAGAAGAAAACATAAAAAATTGCATGTCACGTTGCCACGTCGTGATGTGGAGTTTGTATTGTCGAGACGAGGTGGCATAGCATCATCGGGATGACATTCTTCTTCTCGTTGTGATGTTGACAGCTCGTTAGGACAAAGAGTTCTTCCTCATTGCAACATCACTCTCTATTTGTGTCCTAATTTGATCGAAATGTGAGGTATTCTCCACAATTCATTAGTTTGTTTAGGCATTAGCATTTGTTTATGAACGAATCTTGATATGAAATTTATTAAATTAAGTTGAATGAGAAGTAGTTAAAATTAAAATAAATATTCAATTACATTTAAATATATTAAAGTAGGTTTTATAAAATTGTTTGTGACTTTGAGAGTCCAAAAGCAAATTATGGCATTATTTTTAAGTAGAAATTAGTTTTTTTGTAGTGTATTCTTTTTCTATTTTATAAGTAGTTTTAAAAATTGACATATGTGTTTTTTAATATTTATTTTTAAATATTTTACTATATCTTATAGGATATTTGTTAACTCTTTAACTTTGTTTATGAATAGAAGTGAGTAAAACATGACTCGATTTGAAAAAATCGAAAAAATTTCAATTTTGAGTTAATCGAATCAAGTTATTCAAGTCAACTCGAATAAATAATTTGAATTACAAGTTTGAATCGAGTTGAATTTTACAATTCTAATAACTCAAATAATTTGAATAACAAATTGGTGTAAATACCCCTTTGGTCCCTATCAATTTTGAAAATGAGCAAATTGGTCTTTTACTCAACAAAAATTAAAAAATTAATAATTTTAAAAATTCAAAATATTTATAAAAATTATAAAATTTATATTTTAAAAAATCTAAAGAATATATAAAGAAAGTTAAAATTTAAAAAATTAAAATAATAAGTTTGGGATCTAAATAAGTTAATTAATGATTCAAGTTTATCATATTAAAATATTTATTGTTTGTTTTGAAAAAGTTTTCAAATATATATGATTTTAAATTTATGTGCTTCAATATGGAATTAGTTATATTGTAACAAGATTTTAATTTGACATGTTTAATTTTTAATTTAACTCAAACAATTTTACTCGATTTAATTTAACTCGAATTTTTATTGTACTTTACTCGATTTGAAAAATTTCAAATTGAGTTAAGAAGATAAAATAAGACTCGTTAACTTAATTAATTTAAATTTTTTACTCGATTCGATTTGACTTAACACTTATCTTTATTTATGAAATCTAAAAATCACGGAACTTAGAAAGTAGATATAGCCATCATAATAAGTATACATCTTTGCTCTTAGCTATCAACCATTAATCTAAAAAAGAATGAGAAGAGAACCAGAAATTTCATTACAAAAATAATTTTGTTTAGGCTATAGTTAATTAATTCGACTGTTCAATACTAGCATCTGAAGTAGAATTATGATTAATTATTTCAATTATTTAATCAACACAAATCATACATTTCCATTCAGAACTAAATTATTTAATTCGAACAGTTGTTTACAAAGACACAAAAACTCAAACATTTAATTTGAAATTTTATTTATTTTCATTTTCTACGGATTAATTAATTAATTAGCTATATTAAGTAGAATTTTTGCACCCAAATCTATAAACTCCATTATTAATTAAATTTTTTTTCATCTTAATTTTTTATCTTCAAAAATTTTGGTACGTTGTTCCTTGCCTTTTTTTACTCAATTTGCTCGTCTAATGAATTGGGTTTTTTTTCTTTTTTTTTCTCAGGGTCTCTTGCTTGTCACAAGAACAATGCACCAATGCTTTCACGACTTGAGGTAATATCTTGACTATAATCTTTCTACCTTGCTTCTGCTTTAATAATATTAAATGTAGTAATAAAAATTCTTGTAATATCTTCTCTTTTTTAAAATTATTTATTTCTTTCCTTTTGTTTTGCTTAATAATATCTCTTTCTAATTTTTCTCAAATTATTTATTTCTTCTCTTTTTTAAATTATTTATTTCTTCCCTTTTGTTTTACTTAATAATATCCCTTTCTAATTTTTCTCGGTCCCACTAATTCTCTCTTTTTTTTCCTCTTTCACTCTATGTATTTTTATTATCTTTACAAATTATAATAAACAGATAACAGTATTTATTGTCACTGAAACTCCACCGGCCATCAATAGCTTCTCATGGAAAGTAGGTGACTCTTCGTCTCTTTTTTTTAAGAGTATTTCAAAATAATAAATAATTTCACGAGTCAATTTGGAGCCATATTATTTCAAATTTTTATTATTTATTTTCTATTATTTATTAAGTCTTCATTCTTAAAATTTTTTGTCAACTATTATAATACGTTTCTCAATATTATTTATACATGTAGTCTTATTTACGTCAATTGAGGCCCTTTTTAAACTTGAAATTTTTTTTAGACTCTTCTCAAAATATAGGAGACAAAACTCATATGTGGACAATATATTCCATCTAAGGTTCGAATCAAACTCCCCTCGACAAACTCGTTTAAAAACCCTACTCTTTTTTATGGCTTCTATAATTTTCTTTTGTCAGAGTATAATTGAAAAAAATGTTATGTCATTGACTTGCACACGTCTTAAATGAGTTCTATCACACGAAACCGCTGCTCTCAGCCTCAGGCTCTCAATGTGACCAAACAAACCACAATATCTCATCCATTTCACTGGCTTAGCTTCTCTTTTGAAATCCCAAAAAGACAAACACAAAAGATAGATGGTTAATTATATCAAAGGTCCTGAAAGTATTATTTACATTCTAAATTGGTTTCTAAATTTCAAAATATTCTAATTAAATCCTTTCAATATCAGAATTTATCATCCAAGTCCTTCCATCAGCATTACTGTCAATTCAGATGATAAATGCAATTGGAATATAACATGAAGCATATTTAAAACAAGTTATTTAAATTGTAAATGTGTGTATATGTATAGTATGGATAACTTAAATATGACATGTTAAAAAATGGTTTTAATAAAATTTATGATGTCTTTTTCTTCTACATGTCTGATCTAAATTGTCTATGCAATGAATATATGTGTGTTTACAATTTGATCAACAGTGTCTTAAACATACTCCATATCTAACTTGAGTTGACATTCAATATTTGAGGTAATGACTACACTGAAGGAAGGAGTTAATTGATATGACATGATACTTTAAGGACTCAATTAGAATGTTTTGAAGTTTAAAAATCAATTTAGAATTTAAATCATAGTTTGAGGATGCCTAGTGCAATTAATCCAAAAGAAAATTAATAAAATTAATAAATCATAAATTTAACCCTTAAAATTTACTATTTTTATCCACACTCGATCCTATTTTTTTCTCAAATTTTCGATTTTCAAAATCTAATCAAATTACTTTATTGATGAACAAGTTGAATGAATTATCGTGTTATTTTATGTATAGTTGATAAAAATTTTAAAAAGAATTATTAGCATCATGATTTTATTTTATTTTTAAAGTCGATGCCTAAAATAAAAGGATAAAAAAGAATTAGAGTGAAAGTAATAAAAAGAATAAACTTATAGGCAGGGATGGCGCTTAGGGGCAGGGGACTTCGCCCCCTCAAAATAGTAATTTATATTTTAGTCCCTTAAAGTTTTAAAAATTATAAATTAATCTAATAATAAATATATATATATTAGACTTCAAAATAAAAAATAATTTAATCCCTTTAAAATTTTAAAATACCAACCACGTAGCAATAATAATAAAACACCATTATATTACCTGATTTTCGGGGGGAAAGCCTAACTAAATCAGTTGACAGTTAGATACACTGAAAAGTGAAGAGAGTAAGCTTACAATGGCGTTTCCTGTTGTCGATACCGAGTACCATAAGGAGATCGAGAAAGCTCGTCGCGACCTCCGCGCTCTTATCGCCTTCAACAACTGCGCTCCTATCATGCTTCGCTTAGCGTATTTCTTCTTCTTTCTCTCTTTCTTGGAAAGCGCAACAAGCATAATAAGAAGAAAATTGAATTCAGCAGAGATAGTTCAGAAAGACCAGACAAACCCGAAATAAGAAGCAAAAGAATACGATTATTTGAGTGCGAATGATAAATTCTCCGTTTTATTTGATTGATTTTCCGTTTTCTTTTGTTGAAGGTGGCACGATGCAGGGACTTACGATGTTAGCACCAAGACCGGTGGACCAAATGGCTCCATAAGGAATGAAGAAGAGTACTCTCATAGCTCCAATAACGGCTTGAAAATCGCTATTGATTTCTGTGGTCAGACTGATTTTTATTCTTTTTTTTTTTTTTTTGCTTTTTCCATTTTATAGTTCTTTAATCCAAATATCTTACCATGAAATTCGCGTTAATGTTTATGGATTAACTTTGTAATCTTAATTGATTTCCAATGCAATAGTTGACTCAGTTAACATGAATAGCTTTGAATCGATAGGTGCTTTAACTACTATTAATAGACCTTTTTTAAGGATGTATTCTTGCGAGAATTTCAAGATTGAGAAAAATATGGATGACTTATTTCAACATATTTTCTTTTTGGTATGGTACTTCAACATAATTTTAGTATTGTTATTTTGTTCTCAGTATTGAAGTTTAAAAAACGTCAAAAGGCGACTTTTTACCTTCGCTTTTTTATTTTTTTTATTTTATTATTAACAAAAATGTAAAGACAATCAAATAGGAAATGAACGTAGCATATTTAATTAAAGGGGCATGTAACAAACTTTTAGAATCAATTATTGAGTTTTTAGATTTCACTACTCTAGATCTTATACGGTAATGACTCTAATTTTAAACCAACTAGAAATACAAGTAAAATTGCTATGGCCAATGTTACTCGGACTCAGGTATAGTGTCGAATACGAGTATGTATCCGACATGGGTATGATTAGTTTTTCTAAGTTTTTCCATGTATTTGAAGGATTCTCAAAGGTTATATCCTCGAATTACAAGGGTGCTTCATGAAAAATGAAGAGTCCAAGCACCATAAGCTATGGCTTCTAGTTCATTCATTTTGATAGAGACATTTCAGGATCTGCAATGCTGAAAGGGGGTTCTTTCTTCTTTGTTTAAAAGGTGGACTTAGCATGTCGGGGACTGTTGCTGGTGTAAGATTTAACAACATAATTACTTGCTTCAAAATTTCACATGCGTGCATGACATGATTGCTAGACAGGGAGTATGGAAGATCTGCATTAATATAAGTGTAGTTCATTGTAATACAATCTATATGCTTATTTTGCAAAAAGGGAAGACACTATAGGTTCAAAAAAATTGGGCCATCTTATTCTGTTCTAACCATGTAAGATTGAGCTCGTGCAGCTAAGTTAGGTTTGAGCCCCTTGAAGTTTAGTTGGTCCTTTGTTTGTTGCCTTGGATGGCAAAGAACAATATCTTTTTACGTGAACTTCTATTGTCTGATAGTAAGTTAACTACTCCTTTAGATTGCATGGTAGAAATATGTCAATCACCAAAAGTATTTCGTGCCAAGTTTGTTCCAGCTTCTATCCAAATCTGACTTGCTAACAAGTATTTGAATAGACGCATACACACTTACACATATATTAGTATATCTCTATCTTCACATGTTTTGTATATTATTTTATGTTAGAATATACATCTATAAACTAAAACAGGTTTTATTTTTTATTTATTTTTTTATTCTGGGCACTTCACTGCTTCGGCTAGCTGCTTGACGTATTACTCTTCAGCAACCGCAAGCCCATTTTCACAGTTGCTAATTATTTTCTTTACACATTTTAGAGGAAGTGAAGGCTAAAAATCAAAAGATCACATATGCAGACCTATACCAGGTGATTACAGAGTTGAAAGAGTTAACATGCATTTTATTTGACATTTCATTGCATCATGGTGAATTAAAAAAGTATCCACTTTGTTATATTTGATTTTATAGAAAGAATCCTGAAATGAAATTAAAAATCAGAACTATAGCAATAAGAATCATGATGATGTTGTGGAAGGAAGTTCTTAAACCAAATTTCTCTAAATCTTTTGCCTTCTAAAGGATAACATTACATGCTTCGTGCGACTGGGCTTACATGAAAAAGGGCTCTGTTTCTCTTCTGCTACTAGGCTGCTAAGGAAATAAAGAAACATTTTACATACTGATTGGATAGAAAAAAGTGAATCTAAAATCCTTGGTGAAGTTGGAGGCAAAGTTTTGTGTGTAGATCCCGCGAAATAGGATTATATTCACTGTAAAATAAAACTAGTTTTTAGCTAGGCTAAACGATATGCCTCGTACAATTGTTTTAATACATACCTTAGACAATTAGATACTAAGATGATTACTGGTGCTTAACTAGCTACTAATTCTAGCATGGTGTTAATAGTTGTAGAAGAAAAAAAAAAGTTGTATATTTGGTTAAATTTATTAAATGTAGAAAGCTAGTTAGAATTGAATCCCAAACTGTGTATGAAATTACTTGAGAGGTGTTGTAGATTTTGAGAATGTTTGTGTTATGCGTCTTAGCGTAGGATCTAGTCACAGGTCTAGACGAGAAAGAATTCTTGCTTCGACCTATGATTACTCAAAAGGAAAATCCGTCCTTAACTAAACCCCCTCTCAAAATAACGTTTCTTTTAATAGAATAATTACTTACCTCTTTATTTCATAGACGGTTAGTAACAAAGGAAAGAGTCTTAATTGACATAAAATAGAATTCCTAAATTAGAGTTTATGAAGGAAACAAAAACCTAATATATTAGATAAAATAAGTAAAACTAAAACTCTTAGTAAAACCTGATATAATAAATAAATAAAACTAAAAACTCCTATTGCAATTAAAGCGTCCATATCATTACTCCCCTTCTTAGAATTGAGCTTGTCCTCTAGCTTAAATTCAGAATAAACTTCAGAACTTATCCAAAATCATCTATCTCATCATCATCTTGCTTGTCTTCAACATCTGGTACTTCTATCCAAAATAACCTTTTACATTTGTGTCCTATGGAATAAGACTCGTCACAATTATAACACAACCCTTTAGCCCTTCTTTCCGCCATTGCTATCCGTGTCAATCTCTTAATAAATGGTGCAGAAAAACCAATTTTGCTGTTGTTCCTTGTTAGTTCTATTGTTTGTCCCCCTCCCTTTGCAATGTTCTTAGTTGTTGGAAGGATTGAATTGTTGTCAGTGTTTTGGGAAGTTGGCCAATTCAGCATGGCTCGAGATGACAGTTTGGAAGAGACATTTTGTTTACGTTCCAATGTTCGAGCCATATTCATTGCAACTCTAAGGTTTTCTAGTTGTTGCATCTCAATATCAATTCTAAGTTCCTCTATCAACCCGGCAGTAAAAAAGTTTACTTGTTGTTGAGGTTTAAGATCAGTAGTCCTAGCCAATAGTGATTGAAATTGACGTTGATATTCCTCTACAGTCCCAGTTTGTTTCAAGTTGGCAAGTTCTCCCAAGGGATTATTACTCATAGATGGCCCAAACCTTACATGACAACACTCTTTGAAACGCCTCCAATCAAGATTTGCCTCTTCTTCCATTTGATCAAACCACAATTGTGCCTCTCCTAAAAGATGGAATGATGCTAAGTTTACTTTGTCTTCTTTGTTAGTTTGTTGATTGCCAAAAAAAAATTCGCATCTTTTCAACCACCCTAAAAGATCTCCAACACCATCATAAGTGGGAAATTCCATCTTAAAGTATCGTGGCACCCTGCACCCACTGTGTTGCAAGTCTAAATTCCTTTTCCTGCCTCCGCTACTGCCCCGTTCTTCATTATTCTTCTCTAAATCTCCTTTCGTTATCTTTTGGACCGAAAGAGATAATATTGCCATCTGCTCCTCTAATGCTTGTTGCCTTGTAGCCATTTGTTCCATGAAAGCCTCCAGCTTGGCTGTCAAAGTCTTTTCGTCACCTATGACAGCTGGCTTTGATATTAAGTTGTTATGCGCCTTGGCGTAGGATCTAGTCACAGGTCTAGACGAGAAAGAATTCTTGCTTCAACCTATGGTTACTCAAAAGGCATATTCGTCCTTAACTGAACCCCCTCTCAAAAAAACTTTTCTTTTGATAGAATAATTACTTACCTCTTTATTTCATATTGGCAGCATTTTATAGACTATTAATAACAAAGGAAAGAGTCCTAATTGACGTAAAATAGAATTCCTATTGCAATTAAATTAAGTAAAACTAAAACTAAAACTAAAACTAATATAATAGATAAATTAAGTAAAACTAAAACTCTTACTAAAACCTGATATAATAAATAAATAAAACTCCTATTGCAATTAAAGCGTCCATATCAGTTTGCTGCACTGAAGAAGCAACGCTCTGATTCTTAATAACATGTTTTTGTATGCCATACCAAGCAATTACTGCACTTAGATTAAAATTTAAATCCAAAGTTGTTGACTATGTTCTGGATGATGAATGATCCATAATTGTGTTGTTTTCAACTTTTCGTTTTCAGCTTGCAGGAGTTGTTGCTGTTGAAGTCACTGGAGGTCCTACTATTGACTTTGTACCAGGAAGAAAGGTATGTTATACTGGCCTATCATTCCCTACAAAGGTCGTTTCCTGTTTATTTAATCTGATTAACTATGACGTGTTTAATAGGATTCAGACATTTGTCCGAAGGAAGGGCGACTTCCAAATGCTACAAAAGGTAACACAGGTTTCTGAAGCCATCAATGAAACAAAAAATTTGAATCTTTTATTCCCCCTACCTTGTAGCTTTAAATTCCGAGTAATTAGGCAACTTGAGTATTTGCAAAATTTGGTACTTACGACAATCTATCTAAGATATCTGGTCATATCTTTGCAGCTTTTAAAATTCTTTTAGTATGTGTTTATTTAAACTAGATGGAAGAGATAGAACTGAAGGAATTTGGAACCAAACCAACAATTCTATATTGCTAGTATTTGTGTTACCTCAGTCCTTGTTATGTTCTCTGTTTTTTATAGTTCTACTAAACTAAATATGAACTTTATATGATATATTCTACTGAACTAAAAATGAGCTTCATCGAATATGTTATGAATTGGTTGTCATCATTAACCTCTTTGATAGAAAAGGTCATGTATTCTAATCATTTAGTGCTTTCAGTTTATTCGAGTAAAACTGCTCCCTAAGAGTTCTTAGTGTGGCTGGAGAATAGGTTTCTCTTAACAGATCCTAAGATCATCCCTGTGCCACCTATTTTTCTCTCACAACTTGGATCTTGCACTATAAATTATGTTGATTGGAAAATAAATGTCTGAATTGAGATTGTTGATTAAAGGTTCATTGCTCCCTTTTGGAAGGTACAAATTCCAAAACTACTGTTTTTCTTTTACTTCGGTAATGAGTTGTGGAGTTCATGGTAATCAATTGTTGTACTTAATAGGGTATCAGTGGAATTCATGGTATTCAACTGTTTCCCGTAATAGGGTATCAGTGGAAACCATATTACATGATTAATCCATCAGTTCAGCGAACAATTTCAATATCTCCTTCTACATGTTATCATCTTACAATTAAATGCATATATGATCTTATCTTTCTAATTTATGAAGTTGTAGATGCTAAATTTAGCTTTTCTTTTTGTGGATCCTGGTTTTAGGTGCTCCTCATCTGAAGGACATCTTTTATCGTATGGGTCTATCTGGCAAGGATATTGTGGCATTATCTGGCGGTCACACCCTGGTACTTGGATGTTCTTTTCTATTCCCGGCTTTGTTGGTTATAGTTTAACATCAAAGTTTTGTGTTGTTTTTGGTGTTACAGGGAAGGGCTCATCCAGAGAGATCAGGTTTTGATGGCCCTTGGACCAATGAACCACTGAAGTTTGATAACTCTTACTTCGTGTAAGATTAAATCCAACTAGTTGGCTATTAGATTTCCTTCTTACTCAGGATACATATGAAGCCATTTGATATTACTATGCCAGGGAGCTGCTAAAAGGGGAATCAGAAGGGCTATTGAAGCTTCCAACAGACATAGCTTTGATGGATTACCCTGAGTTCCGAGAGTATGTAGAGCTCTACCCAAAGGTAAAACTACAACTAGGTGGCTGCCAATTGTCTTGCATAAACATCATTTTATTTTTTATTGTTTGTTCATTGCATGTTCATCATTTTATGAGGCCTCTTTGAGACATTATCTAATAATACTTATGCCTAATTATTTTCCTTGTTACTTTGCAATGATGATATTTTATTGCCCGAATGCTTAATATGGTTTTATATCTGATTTGTGGTAGACCTTGTTCTTGGTAGAACTTGATGTTTCTTTTACTGTTCTGTTTGAGCCACTTGTGCACTGGTAGAAATGTCCTAATCTTACCTAGAGCCTATCTTGCATACCTACTTGAAATTATTAGATTAAGGTTGAACCAATATTTGAGCGGGTAATTATTTCATCTAACTGGTTCAACCTTGCTTCAAGTGGGGTTTGCAATAAGGACACTTTGCTTACCACTTACTAGCATGATTCTAGCCTGTGCTTTTAAATTAGCAATTTGTTGTGTATATATGATGTTTCTGCGTGACTCTAGTCTAATGTTAGCCAAATTGGGTGAAACACTGTCTAGTGCCAACCGCTATCAACGAGCTGTAGGCATCTTTTCAGGTGGACAAAGAGATTATGCAAATTAATATGTTTTCAGTACGTGGTTAAATTGATTAAAGTGGTTTGTCGGCATCATCCAATGCTCGATTATGGTATTCTCTTTAATTAAGCTATTATTACCCCTTTGAATCCTTTTACTTATATTATATGCATACTCCTACAACCTTCATGGTATTTGGCAGGATGAGGATGCATTCTTTAGAGATTATGCAGAATCATGCAGAATCTCATAAGAGGCTTTCAGAACTTGGGTTTGATCCTAGTTCCTCTCGATCCAATCCGGTTGCAAAGGACAGCATCATATTGGCACAGAGTGCCGTTGGGGTTGCGGTTGCCGCAGCCGTTGTGATCGTTAGCTACATTTATGAGGTTGGCAAAAGAATGAAGTGAAGCTAGTTTACTCAAGTCGTTGTAGAACAAAACATGCATTATAATTATTCCATTGTCAAATTAGCAGAACTTTAGCCCAATAATCTGGCTAGCTATTTATGTAAAAGATGAACATACAAAAGTTGTCCCATTTGAACAAAATAACAAACACAAAGATGACAAAGATGACGCCCCTGATCCACTTCAATCCATGACATTTATGTTACAAACCCTTTCTGTTGTTGCTTTTATTTTCATGTTGTTTCAACTGGAAACGAGCCACCACTTCCCTGGCAGGAGGGAGGGGCCAATAATAAAAACAAGGACCGCAAGTTGCAACCAGGTCTGCACTGCCTGTACTCCATGGATAATTACACGAAAAATAAAGGGAAATTGAGGTAAGGTGTGAAGTTTGGACATCTGAAACAGACCTTCCACTAAGGTTAAAAGAGTCCCACATGGTGGGGGCAGCCAAAAGGTAGGTAGGTAGGTAACGTAAGGGTCTAGAGCCACTTTTTGGACAGCTCTTCTTATTCATAAAGTTTTTGTTCAAACTCAATACCTAAGCACATGATATCCACGTTCTGCTGTGATGGTCACCACAATCTGATTATTGCAATCCTTAACCTAAACCCCTTACCCTATTTTTAGGACCTTAACCAATCATGTAGTTATAAAATTAAAATCCCTATCAATTTTTTATTTTATTTTTAAATTCTCTTTTGTTTGGGGGTTTGTTAATAATCAAACAATTCTGAATTCTCTTTTAGGAGTCTTATCTTTTAAAGTCATAGGACAGTCGGTCATGTGGTTGTGCAGTGTGGGAGATTGGGATTGCTTGGGTTAGGAAAATGACTTGGTTAAAAAGCCAACCTAACTGATTGCGATCATGATGTGCGCCGTCTGATTGAAACAGGTTAGGCACCATTCAATTAATGCGTGTAGGTAAATGTTTTGATCCATCATTTTTTAGCCCATTCTTAATTTTCTTTTTTCCCCTTATGATGTAAAATTCAATTTGTTGTTTGTTCAAATGTTGAGAAACAAAACAAAATGGATAAGCATAGGTGGGTTTTTAGTTAAAAATAAAGATAATAAAAGTAGAAAAAAATAAAAATCTTAAATGGTGACCCTGTCTGTCCCCCCCTCCCCCATCCCCGTATAGTTGAACAACAAATAAGGCCAGGTATTGGACTAGTTGCAAGGACAGTCAGAAAGGTGAAAAAAGTAGGTGAAATCTCCCCCTCTCCCCCAGTCCTAAAAACAACTTGTTCTCATCATCCTTACCTCTTACCATCCACTTGAATTTCATGATGAGAGAGAGAGAGAGGGGGGGAGAGTTTTGTTATGTGTGGTGGTGGGTGACAAATATCAGTATGCAAATTGGAGAGGGAAAGATAGAAAACAACAAAAAGGGTGAAAAAAAGAATCAACCTTTCCCATCCCTAACCTCACTGCTGCCCATTTGTTGCCTAAACTTAAACCACAAGGTTTGGGGGGAAGAACCAAAAAGAAATAAAAAGGAAAGTGGAAGGTGGAAGGTGAACCAAAGCCCACAAACAAAGACAACCACAACCACACTCATATAATATTAGACTTATTTTAGAGTATTTATCTTTTCCCTATTCTCCCTTTTTCTTTCATCATCATCCTGCCCCTGAACCCCAACCTCCAAGTCTTCTAGAACCACCCCCCTTTTCTCTCTCCTGCATGATGATGGTATACCAATAGAATAAAGATCCACAACTACCACCCTATTTCATGATTTCTTCACTAATATATCCTATCCACCTCTCCATTTCACTAATATAGCAACCTTTTATATATATATATATATATGTTTTCCCACCAACATATAAAAAATACTTCCAGCTTCAAGATTTGATTTTTCTTGTAAACCAAAACTAGTCAACTGGACAACATTTAGTGTCATATATTTACACAAAAATAATTCTGTAATGGAGCTTAATATTATAGTTAAGGTTCTTTAATCTTATAGTATTCAGACTTTTGAGTCATAGCACTCTCTTTCTAATTCTTTTTCAATTACAAAAGAGATCACACCGGTTAATAAAGAAAAAAAATGGTGATAGATAGATATTGAGATTTAAATCCGGAAAACCTTTGGTAAGGATGGATGTTAGTTCCAACAACATGATAAAATATTTAAGTTGAACATGTACTCTGGTACATGTTGTCTAATTTGAGTTGGGGGAAAGATTATGAAAGCTAACTAAATTATTAATCTAAAGTAGTACAGGTTTAGACAAAGGGCCAAAGGTAGGGAAAAAAAACTATTATAGAAAAAGAATGGGGTGGGAGAGAGCAGAGATCACACTTTGTCCTACCCATGCTTTAATACCTTACTTTACACCTACCTAAAGGTTACCTACAGTTAATATATATCCCTTTTAACTTATTATATATGATTGATGCTAATATCATCAAGAGAGAGGCTACCAGCCACTCCCCTCAAACCTGTCTCACCAACTCACATCTAGAAGCTAAAATTAGGGTCACTGCGCTCTTTCTCTTTCTGGTTGTGTGTGTGTGTAATAGTCAAAAGGCTATATAAAAAAGCATCTAAAGTGCTCTCAAAGGGCCGGCCTCAATGTTCCTGCAACACAAAAAACAAGGCCTCCATTTCATTTTCCACCCTTACTACTTCTCCTAGATTCTAAATATAATATATACACACACATATATATGATATCATAGTATATTTTATACTAGTTTGTATAGTATTGAAAAACTGCAAACGTAGGCTACTAGTGCTGCTAGTTTCCACAAGTTGAAAAAGGTTTCTTTGTGTTACTGAATTATGGGAAGGTCTCCTTGTTGTGAGAAAGCTCATACGAACAAAGGTGCGTGGACTAAAGAAGAAGATGATCGCCTCATAGCTTACATCCGAGCCCATGGTGAAGGTTGCTGGCGTTCACTCCCTAAAGCTGCTGGCCTTCTCCGCTGTGGCAAAAGTTGTAGACTTCGTTGGATCAATTACTTAAGACCTGATCTTAAACGTGGCAATTTCACTGAAGAAGAAGATGAGCTCATTATCAAGCTGCACAGCCTTCTTGGTAACAAGTAAGTGTTGTATATATATAGATAGATGATATATTCAACTTTGTTAGTGTGTGGTGCTTGAAATTTTGATTGGTTTTTTATGGGGGATTCCTTGAATTTTATAGGTGGTCTCTTATAGCGGGGAGATTACCAGGAAGAACAGATAATGAGATAAAGAATTACTGGAACACGCATATAAGAAGGAAGCTATTGAGCAGAGGTATTGATCCAGCAACTCACAGACCACTCAATGAGGCTTCTCAGGATGTAACAACAATATCTTTCAGTGGTGCCAAAGAAGAGAAAGAGAAGATTAATACTAACAGCAATAATAACCCTATTGGATTTATCACCAAAGCTGAAAAGAGAATCCCAGTTCAAGAAAGGTGTCCGGACTTGAATTTGGACCTCAGAATTAGCCCTCCTTATTACCAGCAAACCCAACCAGAGTCATTCAAAACTGGAGGAAGAACTCTTTGTTTTATTTGCAGCTTGGGAGTTAAAAACAGCAAAGATTGCACTTGCAGCACCATTACTACTGCTGCTGGTAGCAGCAGCAGTAGCAGTAGCCACAGCAACAGCAACAACAGCAGTGGTTATGATTTCTTAGGCTTGAAAGCTGGTATCTTGGAATATAGAAGTTTGGAAATGAAATAATAGAGTGAAAATTTGGATTTTTAACTATGTAGTTCAACTCCTCCCCCAAAAAAAAAATGGAGAGAAATGACAAGGAGATCATTGTTATTAGTTTTAAAATCTCTTTCATTTCTCTTTTTATTTCTAATTTGTATGATTATTATATCACATTATATATGCATATATTAGTAGTATAGATGATCATTGTTGTTGGTGAATGTTTATGCATTTATTGAGATATAAAACCTTCTTCTTCTTTCAATGCTAATCACTTCAACTTTGAAGAGAACATGGAAGGTGTCCCTTTAAACATTTGTTTTTACCTCTCTTTTCCAATAAAAAGAAATGATCAAATCTTCAGAAGGGTGGCTTTATTTGTTGTTATGATCTAATGTTTATTAGCAGTGAGGGAAGGAGGGAGATTCTTCTCTTATATTTCTTTCATAATTAATATATATATATATATAAATATATATATGTATTTCTCATGGATATAGTCACACAATACTTAATTTCAAATTCAAATCCTAACCGATGCTTACCCTTTATAAAAAAAGAAGATATAGGTTTCTCATTTTATTTTTCAAACTATTGTGATGTATGTAGGTTGGTTCATGTGACAATATAACAACTTTTTCTTTCTCAATTGAGTTAATAATAATTTTGGGTTTTGCCTTGTTAATAAGGGTAAGCAATGGATAAGCGATGAGAGGAGGAGAAACGAAGAAGAAGGGAGTGGTGGGTACGTACGCCTATAATTTCTTCAGCCACTCTCATATTAATAATAATAAACCTCCATTCCCATTCCCATTCCCATTCCCTACAATAAAAATGCGTGAAGAAACTAACAAACTCTTCCATTCCCTGTACCTACCAACCCTAACATTAATCATTTAGGCCAACCCACCTAACTATTACAATATTCCACGATAAATATCAACAAAATTACTGATAAAAATAGAAGGATTCTTAATTAACAATGAAATGAGAGTGATGAGTGTCGCAAAACGGATTAAAAACTATTGGGACATGCATGCATGCTCAACTCTTTCTTATTAATTTATATTACATTAAGGTTTGACAGACAATACTGTACTTTTAACGTGGGAGCCAACTAAATGAAGGTCTGACCATGGCTTCAGTGATGCCCCTGCCAAGCCAGGAATAAATAATTAGACTCCATTTCAACAACTCGAAGAAGAAGAAGAAGTGAAAATGAAGTTGAATTCGGTAGAGAGAAGATGGGGCATTGATGAAGGCAGGCAGGCAGAGGTTGCAATCTTCACTTTAATAAAGGTAATCTCATAATATAAAATAATGTCAGTTAACAACCACTTCTTCTTTATGAGACTCACACTTTTAACTCAACTTAGAATGTCATTGAATCTTAGACTATGGTCACGCTACTCTTTAGGTCTTTCTACAATACATTTTCTAAACAAAAATATTTGAAAAATAAGTAAAATAATCATTTTTTTAAAACATGACGTGGTATTTTTTTTGTAATTAAAATTTAACTCGAATTTATGTGTTTTGATTGTAAGTTTATCGTTTGAGTTATTCCAATAATAGATGCAGCACTCTATATTCAGTCTTGTTTCAGACCGGGTGTAAGGTGTCTCAACTCATCACCTTGATGATTTAGAGTTTATGGAAATGGGTTGGGTTTTTTGGCAGTTTTGTTTAAGTACTAGGATGAACAACAATCACTCGGTTGTTTAATGTTTGGGTTTATGAAAATGGTTCAAGGTTTGTAGACTACAAGAACCATATTTGCCATGGTTGGGTTTGTAAGAATAAAGGAAAATGGTTTGGTTTGAGGTAAATTGATAACACTAGTTGCATGGATGATGTAGGTGCTTTGCCTGAACCAACGAAATCCACTTGGGGATTTGTCGTTACTTCGTGAGTCATGCATTTCACGAAGGCACACATATAACCAACATCAAGAATCTCAATTTGTTGTTAGTAAAATATAATGTTATGTGATGTTAATACATTTTTATTTGTTTCTCCTTTTTTTCTCAATGTTTGATATAGCAATTGAAAGAATTAAATGATGTAAAAAGAATATTTTATGGAAAATTTAAGAAAAAAAATACAAATATTTTGAAAATGAATAACAATTAGTAAATAAGATAGGGAGTTAATCCTGTATTTTCTATTGAAAGATATTTTGTTTTGTTATATAATAATAAAACAATTCAACCCCGAATCTAACCTGATTATTCGACCTATATAATAAAATTCTAAAGCACGAGATTGGGGGGCTTGGGGCTTCCTCTTCTTCTTCCTCTCTATAGTCCCCGAACCAAGACACCATCCTCTCCCATTCTTGATCACCATCTTGACTTCTGTTGATCCAATGCATCAACATATTTATTAAATTTTTTTGTACCTAACCTTCACAAATCTCAATGCTTTATTAATCATCTTATGAATTAAACAAATTAGAGATCAAAATGAAGATTAATCAATGATCGTATCCAAATTATAAAAATAGTTGGCAATAATAAAATCTATTATGATACCAACCAAATACTAAGTCAACAAACATCCAATTCATTTTTTCAAATCATAATAAATCAATATGTGTGTATTGAAATGATATAGTGAATGTTGAAAATTAAAAGGAAAGAAAACTAATATATTTAGTTTATTCAACCCTAAAAGAAAGAGATTGAAGTCCATAACTTATACAAAGTATGGGCAAAGACAAATTAGCATGTTTGGAAGAAAAAAGAAAACACAATGGCCCTTCATATATAGAAAAAAGGAGTCACTTTTCCACAATTCAATTTTTGTTTATAATAAATTTTCTTGCTTTTTCAAAGGTGTTAGGTAGACACATTAGAAGCTTCCATGAGATATTTCCCCTCAAACAAATTCACCCTTTTATTTTCTTTCCTTTCTGCTCTAAAAGAAAATAACATAACAAGTGAATAATATAATATAATATAGCTATTGCTACTCTCTTTAGTCTCTATCAATAGCCTAATAATTGTTCCATCCTAATTTTTGATACTTCAACTCCCACCAACATCACATGCATCACTCTTGAGGTGGGACCTTTTTATTTTTTCTTTCCAAAATCACCCTTTCATTTTTATACACTTTAAATGGAATTTGTCAATGGATTGATGATTATATCTTTATAAATAAATATAAATACTATCTTTAATTTGAATAGGATTAAATTTAGACTATAAAATAAAGATTATTTAATATTTAAATTTGAGATTAAATGTCAACAATTAACTTGACACTAATATAAGTACTTCACTTCTGCACCAATAACTTCACCAATATCTTAAACTTATATTTTAACTATTGGTAATCAGTATTTATTAATAACCCTTCTACTCCTATGATGGGTTTTATTACATTTAGCTACCTAATAGTAAGTGTGTAAATATATCATACCAAAATACATGTAAGTATATATACTTATATAGGAAAAATATTTAATATATTGTCAGTCAAATTTTAAAATTCTATAACCAGGATTGGATTAGATTTATTCATGGGCCAGGTTACCAGTCCATACTCAAAGGTCTGTTTAAATTTTAAGAGGGTTTAGATAAAAATATTAGGCCCGAAAAATGGGCTTGGGTAAAATAATTAGGCTCATTTAAAATATGGGTTGGGCTCGGGCTCGGGCTTGAACATTCAAGGCTCGAGTCCGGCCTAACCCATTTTAAGTTTTTAATATTTTATATTATGTTATATTTATATATTATGTAATTTAGAACACATTAAAAAAATAAATATATAGTAAATATATAATACTATTCTAATGTAAATATTAAAATAATGTTAAGATGACTATATAAAAATTTTCAATAAATAAAAAATGTATAAACTTATTAAATATTAAAATAAAATTATACAAATATTTTTTAAAAAATTTTTAAAAAATAATATAGGCGAGTCAAAAATGGGCTTAGGTTAGTCTTTTACAAATATGGACGGGTTTCAACAAAATTTTAGATTCAAATTTTGGGTCGGGCCGAACTTGAACAAGCATAAAGTATGTTAGTATCATGGTTAGACCCGGCCCGAACCCGACCCGAGCCACTTAACACCTCTAGGTTGTATGATGACAAATATTTTATAAGGTATAACAAAATATTTTATATATATATATATATATATATATAAAGAATACATGGCAAAACTTTAATTCTACTTATGTACTAAATACTAACCATATTTATATATAGATTAAAATATGCTCTAAGTTATTGTAGTTTTCATATATTTAAAGTTAACAAGATTTTATAAAGGAGTCAAACTTATTAAATTTGATTTTATACTAGTTATTTATTTGAATTACTATGTTAAATTACTTTAGCTTCTATAATTTAAATGCAAATATATATATATATATATATATATATATATATAATTTTAGCTGTAAAAATTATGTTGTAGATAATTCGTTAGTTTTAGTTAATTAACTTGTAGTTAAATTTTTTAATTTGAGGTAAAAGATTAATTCAGCAAATTAGAAGACAATAATTGAAAGTTTATTTTTCCTTTTTCTTTTAGGACATTTGATATAGTAAATAGACGGGGGATTTATAGATTTAAGCCACAAAAAGATGCCACCGCTTCTAAAATGTAGGTTTGCCTTCCTCAATCTATTCATAACTGCAAATATCACAAGGTTTTTGTATTTGTATTAAAAATTAAATTAAATTAAATTAAATTAAATTGTATTTTCTTTTCTTTATTAAAAATAACTAAATTAGTTATTATATGATTTAAATTAAAAAATAAATTAGTACTTATATGTTAGAATGAGGTATATGTGACATGCCACATGAAATTTTTGGTTATTTTATCAGCAAAACAATTTTTAATAATAAAAATAGATAAAAATTTTAACAGAAAGAGATAATTTGCTCTTTTTACTAATCTTTTGGGTAAAAAAATAAAATAAAATACAATTTAATTTATACTTCCATAATAATTTTACCATCATTCAACTTATATATCTTTTTCATCCAAATAATATATACTTATCTAATTTAATTATGGAACTTGTAATTTAATAAACTGAGAATTTAGGTTAAGCAAACTAATTATGCGTAATGGTGAAATGGCAGTGTTTGTAGTAAATAGGAAGAAAAGGAAGGGAGGGAATGCTGAAGGGCTGGAAACGTCTCTATCCCAAATGGTACCAACTGGGGTGGTAGTTGGAGTTGGGAAGCCGCCGAATGTAGGCTCATGTGACTATGAGCCGTTGCCACTTGCGGCGTTAGGGGATGTGACCCACTCGCACACCACTTGTGGGCCCAAACCTAACACCCTCCTTTACTTTCTTATCCCCAATGGCCCAACCCTGACCCCAGCCCCTCCTGCCCACTACATCTATCTATCAGTTGGAAGATCGGATCAGCTCCTTAGTTAAGATTTAATAACCAAAATTTAAGATTTGAAATATTTAAATCAATTTGTTATTATCTTTATCAATATTTTGAATTATTATTTTATTTAATTTTTAAATATAATTATTTATTTTTACTTTTTATAAATAGAGGTTTATATTAATAAATCAATTTGAGCTATTTATGAGTCCCTTTCTATTTCAATAAAATTAAAACCATGTTTGATAAAATGTTAAAAAATTCAATCAGTTGAAAATTAATATTCTCAGCATCTTAATTTTTAAAATATACTTAATAACTTACAAAGAAAACTGCTAGATAATTTTTTTCTAGAAAAAGTGTGACAAATGATAAGTCGATAGGGACGTATTTATCACTTAATAAAAATAAATTCAATTATTATTTTTACTTTATAATATTTCATTTAAGATTATATTATCTTTTAATAAATAATTTAATGATATTCCATATTTAATTTTAAGTAATACACTAAACAGAATTTATAGCTTAAAATTCAACACTTTTTTTCAACACTTAAATTTTAATTTATCAAACATAGTCCAAATTTGAGTAAGAAAATTTATCTCAACCGGATTGATTCAATCCTAAATTTAAATAATAAAAATATTTTTAATTTAATTTTAATTATAAAGTATATTGAATGTGGTTTTGCTTCTTTCTTTTTTTTGAATTTTTAAATTTCTATATGCTCCATTTGAGAAATTGAAATTGAAATTGAATTTTATGTAAATGATAATAATGAAGTGGATAAATTAATTGAGATTGGATATAACATATATTATATAATGAATTCATCGAATCCAAAAATATTTTAAGGACTTCAAATTAATTATTAAACAAACTTCTAATAAATCTAAAAATATTTCTAAATAATTTTCGACTCATTTTACATATTTTTAAAATCCAAATCCAAAATCTAATTCCTCGTAAGATTTGAAGATTCCATTGTCGAAATGTCTAATTAAAAACGAAAAGATGGTTATCGCAAGGATCATATTATGGCTTTATGAGTTTTTTTTTTTTAAATGGCTAAAATATGTTAATTTTTACTTATTTTAAAGAGATTTTTTTGTACGAAAATTTTTATTCATCTTTTAAATTTAAATTTGTATTAATTTTTTTACTCTAACTATTATTATCTAAATAAACTTTTACCTAATATTATTATCCGAGTAATCACGAGTGCTTAGAGTTTTAATTAACAAACATTTTTGTGATACACTTACAAATTTCAATGGACTAGGGGCTAATTTGGCAATACTTTTAAAAAGTGATTTTGAAAAGTGCTGTGGAAAAGTGAGTTTGAGAAGTGCTTTTGAAAAGATTGATTTAAAATTTGAATATTTAGCATTGTTGTCAAAAGTGTTTTGAGAAATAAAATGTCAATTTTAGACATGTTATTATCAAGTAACAAATATGCATTTAAATAATATTTAAATTAGTTAATATTATTATATTTTAGTAAGAATATAAAAATTTATTATAACTTGTTGTTAATATTTTAATATATGAAATATAAATTTTAAATATTTTTAAGCAATAAATATTAAGTATTTATAAAATTTAATTAGAATATATAAATTATATTTTAAAATTTTAAATATAACTATTAAATATTTGTAATTAATATTTTAAAAATATTTTTATTTTAATTAATGATTTTAATAAATTTGTAATTAAGCATCAAGAAAAAAAAAAGAAAAGTACTATGTTATTGGAGAGGTGAAAAAGCAATCAAGCACTAAAAGTGCTTTTGGGAGAGGAAAAACTAAAAATTTTAGCTTCTCCTAAAAGCAATTTTGAAAAACCAAAAACTTCAGCCAAAAGCAACTTGTTTCGCAAAGCTTTTCTTCCAAAAGAGCTTTTGGAGCTAGAAGTGCTTTTTTTTAAGCACCGTAGAACATGCCCAGATTTAGTACAGTAGGAACCCACTTAAATCAACCCTAGAAAAAGCATGTCAAAAACTAATAAGTAACAATTTACTAAATTCTAAAATCCTTCAATTATTTGAGGTTTTTACATGGAATCCATCATTATAAATATAATTTAGTAAATAACTTTTAAGTTTTGAATTCTTAATTGTAATACAATTATTATCAATAAATGGTTAGAAAAGGTTCTTAATATTTTTATTAAGTTTGATTCTTGAAGTCAACATTATTAAGAGAGGTTTACTTGAATACACCCAAATAAAATTAAAATTCGAATTGTAGGATAAATAAAAACACAAATAATTCTATCAAAATTATAATACCACTATTGTAGATAAATAGATAAAAGACGTGAGGTTTGCCACAAGAATGCTATTATATATATATATATATATATATATATATATATATATTGATAAAGAAAAAAATTACAAGAAACAAACTACATCAACTAGCCTAACTCTCTAAATGGGGATATTTCAAACATTCGCAATCCTTGGCTTCCCAAGTGAGCCAACTTGGTTAGACTATTAGTTTCTTGATTCTCTTCTCTAGGTATGTAACAAATATTCCAATGAGGAATCTGAGACAATAACTAAAGAATCCTCCTAATCAGAGTCGAATTGGACCCTCCTATGAGACTCTCCTGAATGGTCGTAACCACTTCAAGACTATTAGTCTAGATCAGCATATTGTCAAAACCTCAAACAATTAAGATGTCTAACCCATCCAATATGTCCCACAGTTCAGCCTTGAACACTGAACAACTCCCCAATTGTAACATCTCATTTTCAATGAAACCAGAATAGTGGTTTCGGGACCACAAATCTGAGTCCAGAAGGAAAATTATTTTATTATTGTTTCATGGTCTACATTATGATTGAAATATCGTATAAAAATTTTGTTAAGAAAATTTTACCAACTACAAGTTTAATTGATAAAAGGACCAAATTGCATAACATGCAAAAGTTGAATTCTAGTAGCTAAAGGAATTAAGTAGCTATGGAATTCAACATTGGAGGTCCTTATATGGAAAACAGACCATTAATAGAAGTTAGTAGATAAGTATGATGATTCATCCATAGAAAATTAAATGAATAAAAAGATGAAATTGGAAAAATGAAATAATTAAAGATGATAAATAATAAAAATCTAATATATCATCATTTATCATCATCTTTCCCAAATTAAAAACATGGAAACCCTAGCCATGAGAACTTGAGCTCTAGCAAACTTATTTGGCTCAAATAGGTATGTATCCTTGTCCCGTTTTTAGTAATTTTTATATTTCCGATATCGTAATAGCTTAATTTAGCTATCTCGGGGATTAATTGTAAAGTTATCAAAGTACTAGGGTTTTACCATGGATGAATATGCATTAATTATGAATTTTTATGGTAGAAAATGAAAGGTTGTTGATAGATAAACAACTTTAGTGAAGTGAATTTTAATGAAATTGTGGTTTAGGGACTAAATTGAAAACATGTAAAATTCATGGAAAATTTTTTAATTTTATGAAATACATGGGCTGCTATAGTTATATGTGAAAATTGACTAGGCTTGGAATAAGGATTAAATTGCGTGAATTTCATTTTCCGAGCTTAGGGACGAAATCGTAATTAAATGAAAGTATAGGGGAAAAATGGTAACTTTGCCAAAGATGTGAATTGAAACGAATTGAATATGAATTGATGTTAAATTCATTTATATAGGTTCAGATGGACCAAATACGGAGTTAGAACGAGGAAAATAGAAGGTATCGGATTAGTAGATTACAAATATACGAACACTTATCGAGGTAAGTTCGTGTAACTAAATTTTGTATATTTATATGTTTGAATTGAATATTGTATATGTGAATTGTGTAAATGGCATATATATGAAATTGATCACATATCCGACAATAGCCGACAAATATTAAGTCTCGTTTGAATAAATGAAATTCGATGGATACAAGGTTCCCGAATTGGTTGTGGTCCTGCATGTGTTGCGGACACACCACAGCTCGAAAGAGCATCCCGTTATATGGTTCTTGCGAGCTTTTCGTTAATAGCTCTTCGGAGCATCCCGATTGGTTGTGATCCTGCATGTGTTGTGGACATACTGCAGCTCTTATGAGCGTCCCGATATATGGCTCTTCAGAGCTTCCTGATAAAATGCTCTTTCATGAGCTTCCCAATTAATGACTCTTCGGAGCTTCCTAATATTGGCTCACTTGAACTTCCCGTTATTGGCTTGCATGAGCTTCCTATTAATGGCTCTCTAGAGCTTCTCGTTACATGGCTCACACGAGCTTCCCGTTTACATGTTCGCATGAGCATTCATGTATATGAATTGACGAATTATAGTTTTGTACGCCTTATGTGTACTTTCTATGTATCCATTGATATTTTCAATGATTCAACGGGCAAAATCCTGACATGAGAAAAATATGAGTACTAAATGAATCATTTCCCGTAAAACCCTGAAATACATGGAATTGATATATGTGAATACAAGATATAGGAAATTTATGAACATGGGAATTTGATATTTGATGAGCTCATTCATGTTTCTTGAAATTCATAAGAAATACATTACTAACTTGTTTGATGAGGATATGTGTTTAGGCTATTGGCCAAATATCTTTGGATGTATTTTGTGTACTTACCTTATATGTAAATGAATGGTAAGTTAATTTTCTGTTATAAGAACTTACTAAGCTCTATAGCTGACTCTGGTTATTTTCTCCTATTTTATAGTACTCGAAAGCTCATTAAGGTTGGAAGCTAGTCGGAGACACATCACACTATCCATCGGCCCATTTCGGTATAAATATAAAACTAATTTTGGTTATAATGACATGTATAGGTTAATTGGCCAATGTTGGCAAGTAAATATTCTATTGAGATTAGCCATTTGAATGGCATATGTATAGGTTAACCTTACCCTTTGGAGGACTTTGAACTTCCAATGAATCTTTCAGGCATCTTCCTTCAGTTTCCATGAATTTTCCCAAATTTTCCCATAGGCATTTTTAACAGAAAAAAACTCGTCATTATTCCCCCTTTAGATTATCTTGTCAACACCTTGTCGAATGTGGTAGGGTTATTCTAATAATCTTTCGGATGGCTATCTCAGGCAACCAGATCCAAAATAACTCAAGGTTCCAAATACCATCCGCTACAACCATGTCACTAAGAAAATAGCCCAATTTTAGACTAGAATGTCCTAGAATCAGATTAACGAGAGACCCTACATTTGGAATCCAATGATCACGCCAACATCTGATATTTCTCCCATCCCCTATTGACCAAAGCAGATTCTCCCGAATAAGTGGCCAAACCTTAGTAAGGGCTCTCCACAAGAAAAAGCTTCTACTACGGGATAAATTTTCAGGTATTCCATTCGCCACCCCATACTTCACTCGAAGAAAATGTATCTAGAGAGCTATAGAATCGACCACAAGTTTAAAACCTGACTTCATCATGAAGAAAGTGTTATGATCCTACAGCTTTCAAAAACTGAGACTGCCATGCTCTCAAGGCTGACAGGCATCCTCCTAACCAACCAAAGCCACTTTCCTACCACTGCTTGAGGATCCCCAAACAAACTGAAACACCATACGTTCAATTACCTCACAAAGTCCCTTAGGAATTAGCATTGTCTGCATGAAATAACTTGGAATCGCCAGTAAAACAGATTGTGCCATGGTGGCCCTACAATAAGAGACAACGACCTTACATCCCAACCCCTGCAATTTATTTTGAACCTTGTCCACCACAAAACGCAAAGAACTATTGGTTACTCTGTCATAAAATAGGGGTACTCCCAGATATTTAAATTGATAATTTATAATAACATGTAAGTAGTGAAATAATTAATTAAGACAACTTTTTATTAGACTATGCAAATAGAATTATTTAAATATAGTTCATTAATCTTTGATAATTTCGAACTCATAATATAATCTAAATGTGAGAAATAATGAAAATATGAAACAACACAAAGTTAAAATTTTCTATAAAAATAGAATATATATTATTCATAAAGAATTTGATAGAATCAGTATTACTTTTCAATCGGGTCTAAACTCAATTGTTAAAATATAAAATTATCATAATTTTAACAAAGTAATAAAAATATCTAAAAAATATTTTAAGGATATTTTTGTATTATTATTCATATAAAATCTAAAAAACATATGTATATGCAAAAATTTAAACCTAAAACCTTAAAACATTCATCTCTCAACCTAATCATTTCAATCAAATTCATATTCGATTTCCATGTCAATTTATATTAAAATTATTATATAATTAATTTAAGTCAGTTATGTTCTAAACCCTATGCCATGATCTAGTATATTTAATATGGCTATGACTTGATAAACAAAAAAAAAAAAAAAAGAGTTATTGTAACAACGTCGGTTTTGTCACATTTATGCATTCATGTTATTTTTCATATTATGTTTATATTTGTGGGTTGAGAATATTATAAATATATAGATTTTGAGGTGTTTTTAATGCGTAATGTGCTTTTGTATTACATGATCTCATATTTTGCATATGTTTATGAAATTATATATTCCTATTGCATGTATTTAAAATGATATGATTTTGTATAAATACATTTATTTTGTATTTGTATAATTATTTTCATATGATTTGTTATAATCATTTAATTTAACTCTATATTCATATTTTTATGAGACCAAATTCATGTGAAATAATTGCACTTGTATCTCTCTTCTTTTCTTTATTCTTTAGTTGTTTTACCCAATTTTAGTAGTTCTCTTATAGATATGCTCCCATTTTACAACTATGACCGCATATATTATACTATGTCACTTCGATTATGTAATTGAAAATAGATAATGTAAATATATATTTATAAACAGATTTAAGTATTAAAAACATTTATTATAAATCAATGACAATCCTAATAAAAGTTGAATCAATTTGATTTTATTCTGAAAAGTTGTTCTTTGTTTAAAAAAATGTTAAAGCCCGTGATGACATTGTTTTGTATAAAAAAAATTCTATAAAAAAGTTCAATTTTCTTTTTAAAAGAATATAAAAATTTAAATGTTTGGGAATTAAGATCTTAATTTTCATGTATGAGAGGGTATTTTAATTATTTATTTTCTTTTTGCCATAATGATAAATTTAATCCTTATTATTTATTTTGTCGTTTGGGTCTTTATTCTTTGGAGGGTATTTTCACTAACAATCTTTAAATTTTAGTTAAATTGTTTATTTTTTAACTGAAAACTGACAAAACTATTAAAATTTTAATGGCATTGACATGGCAGTCCAAGTATAATTAATTAGAGAAGTGTACTCTATAGCTTGTAGCTTAGTTAACTGCATTTCAGTTTCATTAGTTTTATTGTTGTTATGTCTATGATTTATGTTATTCTATTAGTGAATTGCAGAGAAAATTAGTGTAGGTTGTTGTTAGTACTGATTAGTGTTTGCAACTAGTAACCTTGCAGTATGAATACCTAGCTTCAGATATTAGAGCTAAATCAATAAAATAAGAAGACTCTTTTCTGTTTTTTGCTTTCAATCCTCTCTTTTCTATCCTTGTTTAGTTTCTCTGGTAGATTGTTTGATAATAATTCATAAAACTATTTTAAAAAAAAAATTCATAAAATTTTGTAGGGAATTTATCCAAGTTAGCAGTGAAGAAATACCACATAAATTACCATGTCAGTGCAATCAAAATTTTAACAATTAAATCAATTCTTTTTGGTCCAAAACCAATCAATTTAACTAATTAAAAGATGGAGGGGTAAAATGAACAAAAAGAAGAAAATAAAAACAAAATGAATAACAGTTATTTTTGGGCTTTTTTTAGCACTACAACTCAAACCAATTACAGATTTTAATTGCCAAACATTAACTACTTTCACTTTATCAAACCAAAGTTGTTCAAAATTTTGAAAAAATAATCTATATATTCAACTACTGATCAAATTAGACGCATATGTTGGTTGAGCTCTAATTAGTACATGCTTTAAATATTATTAATTTACCTTGTTGTATGTTTTTATGGGATATGGTTATTAATTTTGTAATAATTTATCAATAATTTGCTTCTAACTCCATGTTTTTAAAACAATAGTTTGAGTTTAATTTTAAGTCTCTCCTAATTATCCAAAAACTAGAAAATAATATATATATATATATATATATATATTTCATTGATTCATTTGGATGGTGGTAATATTGTTCCATCCAACAACATTTATTTATAATTAAAATTTTTATAACTTTTTATAAAAATTTTAGCCGATAGGATGATGCACATTACATGTTTAAACATTAGTAAGAGGACTTGATTTTTTTTCATTACATAAGCTCAATCAATTACAGTTTTTCAAAAATTAAAAACTTTAATACTATTATTTAAAGGATTAATTAATTTGGTATCACTCCTCAATCCGATTCCAACTCAGTTAAGAAATTACTAAAATGTATTCCTTTATATAATAATAAACATTATTATGATAATATTTTTTCCTTTTATATTTTATGTAAAATCTAAAAAAATCACCTAATAAATTTTGAACTAAGATACCATGATCTCCAATATCTTAATTTTACTATTTTAATCAAATTTTTATTTATTTTTATATCATTTTTTATAAATATAACCCGCATCATAACTATGTTATAATCTAATTATTATTATTTTCATAATTAAAAAAGAGTATATATATTATTCAAGTATAAAGTAGCCGAATGAGCATAATATTGACTCCATAATGTTCTCAGGTTATAGTTTACAATAATTAACATCTCTCTAATCATATGTTTAATTAACATAATCAAAGAATTAAAATCGTATGAAGAAAGGATATACAACACTTGTTTTATTCAATACAACATCAAAGGCAAGAAACTAACATTTTTTATTTCTGACAATGTGAATCAAAATCAAGCATGAACAAGAACTTTGTATGGAAGTGAAAGGAAAAGTAAAGGTGTACAAGACACACAGTGGCTTAAGATAGCAAAACCCTAGTTGGTGGGAAAAGTTGAGAGTTTGGTGAAACGCCCATACATAATAATGACCATATAAGGAAAACACATGAGACATGAAAGTGTTTGTGTGGCTGAGGATTGAGAAGTATAAGGTTGAAAATAGTTAGGTGGGTGGGTAGTCACCAATTGTTTGAAGGTGATGGTTCCAGAAGCAATCAATGTGGGTCAAAACTAGCTGTCCTACCCACATAACTTACTTAGCTAATCTTCTATCTCCCTTCTCTTGCATTAACTATATGCCCTAATGTTATTGTTTTCCCACCTTGTTGGCCACACAATTCTCCTCAATTTTAAACTTTAAAAAATTTTGAATCCTCAAAATATTAGTATTATATCAATTAAGTCATTCTATTAACATTACTATTAGTTTAGGCATTAAATGTCACTTTAAATTTGACATGGAAACTTTTTTAAAAACATCATCAAATTGAAAACATGTGTGTACACATTGTATAGATAGTTTGGATTTGGCATGTTTAAAAAAAAAAAAACATATAGTGAACCCTGTGTGTTGGCCTGATGGCCAAGGTGTTCACTGTCTTAGGTATGGCCTGGGTTCAAGTTGCACTAGTCGCGTTCCTATTAGGACTTTGCCTCATCTTGTAATTCACCAAAAAAAAAAAACATATAGTGTTGTTAAAATTTACGAGAGCTATTTTGCTTATGCGCCATATCTAAGTTGTATGCAATAGGTACACGTGTTTACAATTTGACCAACTTGTTTTAAATATGCTCCATAACATATTTGAGTGGGCATTTAATGTCCAAGCTAATGATAAAGTAGATGGAAAGACTCGATTGATATAATACTATTTTGAGGATTAAATTTTTAAAAAAAATTAAGTTTAGGGATCAGTAAATCTTAAACCATTCTTTAGACACTTGTAATTAACTTTTTTTTTTACCTTAGAAAAACTATAGAGTATTTGTATGAATTAACTAAATTGTTATATGGATTTCTTTATTTTTTATTTTTATTTTTTTACATTGCATAGCTTACTTCAGCAAAAACTTTATTATATATTATAAGAATCTTGGTTTGCTCTTTGTTCAAACAAATGTTTAGACTGATGTTCAGACAAGTGTTTAAACATAATGCAACCAATAACAAATAAAATATGGAGAGAAATAACACAAATCCAAAATATGAGTCAAAGGTATAAGTAAAGAGAGAATCAATACACCATATTTGTTAATGTAGTTTAGAAATGATCCTACTCTGCAGAGCCTCATTTTTGAATGATTTTATTCAACAATTTTTCTAGTACAATGCTTGGTTTAATCCCAATCTACCCTATTCCTAGGATAATTATAGCCCCAAAGTCGAACCCAAATTGTTACAAATCACTCTTTTCAAATATCTCACGTTACATACAATCTCTCCATAAAAATCCCTAAACAAGAAGCATCTAACACACCCCCAAATGACTTAATGAAGAAGTCAACTAGCATCCTATTTATAGGCAAATACAAACACTCGTTTTAGCAAAATTTTGATAGATATAAAACTCTTAGTAAAAGGTTGAATATATCTCTTGAAATGTTTTCAATAATTATCTCAAAATAAAGCCTTATCAGCAAGATAAATCAATAGTTTAATCACCAAATAAATAGCTTAATGGATAAGGATAAGGATTATGCTTGAGATTTGATTGTTGATCCCTCCTCCTACTCTACCAAATTTCATTCAGAACCATTCAATATATAATAAACCTTGGTTTAAGGCTTATTTGCTGATAGCGTAACACATCATGAAGATCAAATTAAAAATTGCCAACTTTATTTTGAACTTAGCTATCTTGAAGATCTATTTGAACAAATAGATTTCTACTTGTTTGAACATCAGCATTGAACAGCTAAGGTCCTAACATATATATTTGAAGTTTATTATATATTTCTTCATGTCCTTACCAAATGATTAAGATTAATTTCATTAATCGTACTTCATTTGAGTTTTGGTTATGAATATTTTAAAATTATTTTCTAAGGAGAATTTTGATTATGAATTTTAAAATATTTTTAAGGAGTAAGAGAAGTGAATGTCAACAAAATTTAAGTAATACAAAGTAATTTGCCACTATATTAGTACAATTAAAAGTAAGATAATTATTATGTGTGGAGTGAAATAAAACTTTACAAGTGAGTTTAAAATGATGGCTTTTATTGTTTTTTTTTTACTATACTCTAAAGATACATAACATTATGTTAGAGTTAAATGACTGAATCCTTATTTAAATAAAATACGGTGGTAAAATAAAATAAAAGTAAATTTCATATAGAAGTATACTTCTTTTATTTTATTTTAGAATAAAGTTTTTAAACCTTATTAAACTCTTTTTATATTGATTAGAATAAGGTGTTTCAATCTTACTAGAATATGGCTTTACAAGCCTATAAATAGATATAGTATATTCCTTTTGTAATCATTCGAATTCGACATAATGAAATTTCTTCTCCTCATCCCGTGGTTTTTTTCCCGAAAGGGTTTCCACATAAAATTTGTGTGTTCTTTATTTTATTTTATTTTCACAAAGTGGTATCCGAGCTTTCGGGTAGTTCATCTCGATTACAGTAATGGCATCTTTGAAGTAGGAAATTTCGCTGTTGGATCGCAACACTAGATTTGTGTTGTGGCAAATTAAGATGCAAGCGGTTCTTGCGCAGATGGATTTGGAGGATGCCCTGCTAGGGATAGATAAGATGCTTTCGACATTAACAGATGAAGAGAAGAAGCGTAAGGATTGAAAGGCGTTAACACAATTACATTTGCATTTGTCCAACGAAATTTTGTAGGATGTGGCGAAGGAGAAGACCGCCGCTGCATTATGGAAGAGGCTGAAATAAATATGTATGTCAAAAACTTTAATAAGCAAGTTGCATATGAAACAGTGTCTTTATGCTCATCGTTTGGAGAAAGGTGCATCTGTACACGAACACTTAACAGTGTTTAAAGAAATTCTCTCAAACATGGAAGCCATGGAGGTTCAGTATGATAAGGAAGATGTAGAGTTGATTCTACTTTGTTCGTTGCCCCCGTCTTATTCAACCTTTAGGGACACGATTTTATATAGCCGCTAGTCTCTCACAGTTGATGAGGTTTATGATTCTTTGACCTCGTATGATAAGATGAAGCATTTTGTGGTTAAACTCGACTCTCAGGGAAAGGGTCTCATTGTTTGTGGGAGACAAGATCAGAATGCTGATAATGATCGTAGAAGGACATAGGAACGGAATCCTCGCGGTAAATCTAAGGGTAGATCGAAATCTTCAAACAGAGGTAAAACTTGTAACTTCTACAAGAAGAAAGAGCACATTAAATCTGAGTGCTATAAGCTACAAAACAAGATTAAAAGGGAGGCTGCGAATCAAAAGAGAAAACAACCAGAAAATTTTGGTGAAACTAATGTTGTAGAAGACTACAGCAATTGTGAACTTCTAATCGCTTCTGTCAACAATTCTAAAGTGAGCGAGGAGTGGATTCTTGATTCAGGCTGCACTTTCCATATGAGTCCCAATCGGATTGGTTTACAACTTAGAAAACAATGTCTAAAGGTATTGTTTTGATGGGAAATAGTGCTTCATGTAAAATCGCAGGTGTTGGAACAATTAAAGTTAAAATGTTTGATGGAGTTGTCAGAACACTTAATGACATACGACATGTTCCAGAATTAAAAAGAAATTTAATTTCGTTGAGTACTCTTGATTCAAAAGGGTATAGATACACAGTTGAAAGTAGAGTTTTAAAGATTTCCAAAGGTTCCCTTGTTGTGATGAAAGGGCAGAGAAAGACTACTAAGTTATATGTTTTGCAGGGTTCTACTGTTACTAGTGATGCAGTTGTCGCTTCCTCTTCCTTGTCAGATGATAATATTACTAAACTTTGGAATATGCGCCTAGGGCATATTAGTGAGAATGGCATGGCAGAATTGAGCAAAAGAGGACTTTTTGATGGGCAAGGAATTTGCAAACTAATGTTCTGTGAGCACTGTGTTTTTAGGAAGTAAAAGAGAGTTCGATTCACCAGAGGAATCCAGAACACGAAAGGAACGTTGGAGTATATTTATTCTGATCTGTGGGGGCTATCTAGAGTGCCTTCGAGAGGTGGAGCTAATTATATGCTAACTTTTATTGATGATTTTTCCAGAAAAGTTTGGGCGTTCTTCCTGAAGTAGAAAAGCGATGTGCTTTCTGCATTTAAGTCTTGAAAAATTATGATTGAAAAACAGACGGGAAAACAAATAAAATAGCTCCGTACAGAAAATGGCTTAGAGTTCTGTTCTGATGAGTTTAACAGACTGTGCAAGTCAGAAGGGATCGTGAGACACTTGATAGTTTGTCACCCTCTACAACAAAATGGCGTTGCAAAATGAATGAACAGAATGATCATGGAGAAGGTTCGATGTATGTTGTCAAATGCCAACTTATCAAAGTCATTTTGGGCAGAAGCAGCCTCTACTGCATGTTTTTTGATCAACCGATCTCCATCCATTTCCATTGAGAAAAAGACTCCACAAGAGGTATGGTCTGGTAATCCTGGTAATTATTCTGACTTAAAGATCTTTGGGTGTCCTACGTATGCTCATGTTGATAATGGAAAATTGGAACCGAGATCCATTAAATGTGTTCGTATTGGTTATAAAGCCAGTGTAAAAGGGTATAAGTTATGGTGTCCTGAAAATAGAAAAGTTGTGATTAGCAGAGATGTCGTTTTTGATGAAACTGCTATGCTACCTAACTTATCTCTTAAAGACTCTTCCAATAAAGAAAATCAAAAACAATTGGAGCATCAGATTAATACAGAATCAACTCCTCAAGCCAGTAAAAAAATTGAGAATAGAGTTGCTTCTTCACCACAATACTCTATTGCCAAAAATAGAACTAGAAGAGAAATTAAACCTCCAAAGAAGTATGCCGAGGCTGATCTAGTTGCTTATGCTTTAAATATGGCTGAAGATATAGATGCAAACCGAGAGCTATCTAATTATTCTGAAGCAATTAGCTGTGAAGACTCAGAAAAGTGGATGTTTGCTATGCAAGAGGAGATGAAATCACTTCACCAAAATAGAACATGGGATCTTATGAAACTTCCTAAAAGTAAAAAAAGGTTGTTCGTTGTAAATGGGTATTTAAAAAGAAAGAAGGGACTCTAGAAGTTGAAGAACCTAGATATAAAGCAAGACTTGTTGCAAAGGGTTACAGTCAAATTCCAGGAGTGGACTTCACAGATGTGTTCTCCCCAGTTATGAAGCATAGTTCGATTCGAGCTTTGCTTGGTATTGTGGCAATGCATAATTTGCAGCTTGAGCAATTAAATGTAAAAATTGTATTTTTGAATGGAAAACTTGAGGAGGACATTTACATGCGACAACCAGAGGGTTTTACAGTCTTAGAAAAAGAGGACTGTGTTTGCTTGCTAAAAAAGTCCCTTTACGGTTTGAAACAGTCACCAAGATAGTGGTATAAGAGGTTTGATTCCTTTATGACTTCTCATGATTTTGAAAGAAGTAGTTTTGACAATTGTGTTTACTTTAAGAAAAACAGTGATGGTTCTTTCGTGTATCTACTTCTTTATGTTGATGACATGTTGATAGCAGCAAAAGATAAAGGAGAGATAAGAAAGGTCAAAGCCCAACTAAGTGAAGAATTTGAGATGAAAGATTTAAGACCAACAAAGAAGATACTTGGTATGGAGATTCTCAGAGATAGAAAAGCAAGTAAATTGTACCTAAGTCAAAAGGGGTACATTGAGAAAGTTATTTGCAGGTTCAATATGCAGAGTGCTAAGCCCATTGGTACTCCTTTAGCATCCTATTTCAGACTTTAATCGACTTTGTCTCCACAATCAGATGATGAGATTGAGTACATGTCACATGTTCCATACTTTAGTGTAGTGGGATCTCTCATGTATGCTATGGTTTGCTTACGTCCAGATTTATCATATGCAGTCAGTGCAGTTAGCAGATACATGGCTAATCCTGGTAAAGAACACTGAAAAGTAGTTTAATGGATTTTAAGATAGTTACGAGGTACTACTGATGTCTGCTTACAGTTTGGAAAAACTAGTGATGGAGTCATTGGGTATGTTGATGCTGATTTTACTAGAGACCTTTATAGAAGAAGATCTCTCACAGGTTATGTCTTTACAATCGGAGGTTGTGCAATCAGTTGGAAAGTCACTTTACAAACTACAGTCGATTTGTCTACCACTGAAGCTGAGTATATAGTGATTACTGAGGCTTATAAAGAAGCTATTTGGTTGAAGGGACTCTTTAATGAACTCAATAAAGACCTTCAAATCAGTACAGTATTTTGTGACGGTCAGAGTACAACCTTCCTTACAAAAGATCAAATGTTTCATGAGAGAACAAAACACATTGATGTTCGATATCATTTTGTTCGTAATATTATTGCTCGTGGTGATATTGTTGTGAGCAAAATTAATACTCATGAAAATCCTGTAGATATGATGACTAAGTCACTTCCTATAACCAAGTTTGAGCATTTCTTAGACTTGGTTGGTGTTCATTGTTGAAGTTAAACCCTTAAGGGGTTTTATGGAAGAGGTGGAGAACTTGTTCGTTGAGAGTTTACGATGAAAAACTTGTTCATTGAGAATTTGTGTTAAGAGGGAGATTGTTAGAATTAAATGACCCAAATCCTTATTTAAATAAAATACAGTGGTAAAATAAAATAAAAGTAAAATTTATATAGAACTACACTTCTTTTATTTTATTTTAGAATAAGGTATTTTAAACCTTATTAAACTCTATCTATTTTATATTGATTAGAATAAGGTGTTTCAATCTTACTAGAATATGGCTTTACAAGCCTATAAATAGACAGAGTATATTCCTCTTGTAATCATTCGAATTCGATATAGTGAAATTTCTATTCCTCTACCCGTAATTTTTTTCCCGAAAGAGTTTCTACGTAAAATTTGTGTGTTCTTTATTTTATTTTATTTTCACATATTATTGTAGACTTGTAAAGTTTTTTGTTGTTTTAATCGACAACCTATGAAGGTTTTTTTACTTCATATATTGTGTACATGATAAAAATCCTTAAGGAAAATAATTCAAACCTCTTGAGGTTTGATAAAAATCACTTACCTTTATGGTTTGAAAAATAATCATTTACTCTAAAGGTTTAATGAAAACACTAACCTTTAAAGTTTATTTATCATATGAATTTTAAATAAAATGACTAGCTACTTTACATTTTATTAATTATTACTCTATTTATTTTTTTATCTTTAATATTTATATTTAATAATTTTTATTAAAAATGTTAAGGCATTTTTTCAACTAGCGCCTGGATCAGTGCCTGAACCAGTGCCAACTGCCTATAGCACTAGTTACTTAGAAAAATTGTCATGTTTGGATTGATAAATTTTGACAACAAACATGTTTGGGTTGTGATTTCCTTGGATAATTGAGATACTTGCTAGCCTATCCTTGATATTGCAATCTACTATTAGTAAGATATCTTGAATATTTATTGGGATTGGATCTAAGCAATTATTATCCTTTAAATTGTGGAACAGATCAAATCAAGCCTTTGAAGGGAAGATATCCTTAGCTGATTGAAGACTTGTCTTAGAGTATTTTGAAGATATTATGTGATATTTATATTACTTATTTCAAGGGATAATTGATTGTAACAGATTTAGTGTGTTAGAAAGTTTCTTCATTTAAATATGGTGAGAGCTTGTATAGGTTTTGTACTAAGTTGTATAGGTTTTGTACTAAGTTAAAAGCACTTATTCTGTTAAATGAGGAACATATTTTCGATTGTAGTACCTCTGTAATAATCAAGTTTGTAACTTGGTTAAGAGTCTTAAGTTTTCAAGGGGAAAACTTAGAGGGGAGATATTTAAATTTTAGGTACGAAGTGAGAATTCTAAACTAGTGAGTGTTAGAGCTTGACAACACTTGTTGTACGAGGTACTAAGATATATAATGAATATTCTCTTTGGTCAAAGACCCAAAAATGTAGAGAAACTGAACTGTATAAACATCTCTTATCCTATTTACTATTTGTTTGTCACATCCTAAAAATTGGGTTGAAAGAATTGGATTTGTGGTTGATTAATTGATTGGATTTAAGCTTGAATACGAATGATTGTTAAAATGTGTTAATGTATATTTTAGTGTAACTAAGCATGATTTGTATGATCTATATATGATATACGATATAAGAAAAATTGGCATGAAAACACAAAATAGTATGTATAGGTGTAAATGGGTCATATGTAGGTTGGGCACGTGTCATTATCTTTGCAATTGAGTCCTAATAGTTATACAAAGCAACTGGAGTCCTTAAATGCTATGAAATGGCTTGAAAATTTGCATGATTAAGTCTTATTTGGATAATTCCATAATTTTACTCCCAATTTTACAAAAAGGTTTACTAAAATAGTTTATTAAAATTATGATTTAATCTTTAAACTTTACTGTAAAAATTAAATGATTTGTACTTATCACTTTTAGAATTTTCTTTCAATTATTGCCCTTATTAAATTGGTTTAACTGTACATATGATTTAATTAATGAATTTGAATGTTACTTATGTCGTATATTAAATAAGAAATGAATATTAGGCTTGATGGTTTTCAGTATCTAAGTCATTTTATTAAAGTTTACTAAGGGTGAAATGAATTAAAATATTAATATTGAGACCATAAGTATTAATTGTTATATATAAACTAGGATGGAATGTGCTAAGAATTATAAGTTAAATAAGTTAATAAAAAAGTGAGTAAATGTATAAGCTAATAAAGAATATGTAAGTTGAGCCCAAAATAAATATATACAGTTAAGAAATAAGATTAAATAAGAAATAGGCTTCAGGCCTAATGGTTAAATGTTAGCATCCCTTGTTGAAGAGCTTAGGTTCAAACCCCATTAGCATCCCTTGTTGAAGAGCTTAGGTTCAAACCCCATTACTCTCATTTCTTTTCCTTTTAATTTTTAGCAACTTAAGATAAACAACACACTAAAATAAACACAGCTAGGGGTAAAAACTAAACAAAAAATAAGCTTAGGCCTAATGGTTATCACGCTTGAACCCTTTTTGGAGGTCTTAGGTTTGAGTCATTTCTTCCCTTCTTATTTCTTAATTTCACCAAAAACACCCCCAAAACATACGATTAAGCATGAAAAACTAATAAGAAATGGGTGACAGCCTAATGGTTAATCATTAGTATCCTATTGAGAACTTAAGTTTAAGCCTTGTCCTTTTCTCTTTTCATTTTAATTTCAAATTTTGGCAAAATATTTGGAAAATTGAAAGTGCAGCCTAGGGGCTCAAAAACCCTAGGAATTTAACCAATTCTTTTCTAACTAGAATTCATATCTAACCCTTCCTCAAAATTCTAATAGAATTAGAATTCCACCATTTTTTTATCTTGTTTTCCTAATTAGAATTTTAATTTATCCCTTTTCAAATCCTAATAGAACTTTCCCTCTATCTTTCTGTTTATTATTTTCTTTCTTTTTACTTTTTCATCTTCTTCTTTGCAAAATAATGTTTCCCCATTGTTGAAATTTAATTTTTCTCTCGATTTCAACTCGTTTCTTGATCGAATTCGTACTCACTAGTAGAAACATTCTTTGATCATTGCCAAAAATTGGTAAGTACATTTCAAACTCGATGTTTGATCTCGAATCTTTATAGAATTCCTAACGATAATCTTGTGAAACGATTAAATGATCTTTCTCGATTTATCATTGAATCTTTCAACAATATTTTTTTATCTTGAAATCCATCATTAATTCTTGCATAAATGTTAATTGAAGGACTCGATTTAGGTACCTCGAATCAGGTTTGAATGTGAGGAATGTCATCCAGGCTTTTGGTGAAAGGTGTGTGTTCTTTTACATGTAAATCGGGACAAAATCATGCCTAGGATAAGGCTGCTACATGGCCCCTCACATGGCCATGTCCCCTTAGAACCCTAGGATAGTTCGAATCTCACATAGCCTACCGCACAATTGATTTGTCACAAACATATTAAGTGTTACTGTAATGATCTATTTTGAGCTTGCCATGTTGCATTGCATTGGGTGGGACAATGTGAACGGAGGAAGTTTGGTAGTCTATATGCAAAAATTTGTTGTGCATCCACAACCAGAGACAATTTCCATTTGCGGGTACTTACTGTGTATCCACAGCCAGCGACAGATTCCATCAATTGGATATTTGCTATGTAGTCCACAACCAAACGCAGATTTCATCTGCGAGGCATTTGTTGTGTACCCAAAGCTAGAGATAGATTCCATCTATAATGATTATTGTCGTATGTCCACAGTTATTGACAATTTATATGCGAACCAATAGTGGTTTAATGATCGCGTGATTCGTAACAAGTAATAAATATTTATAATGAAGATCAAACCTAAACTAACTATTATCACGACAAAAAGGCAAGCGCACCTATCAAACAATAGTATGGTAATAGCAAGACCGAGATATCGTACCCAAGGAAACCAAAAGTACTAGTAGTAACTATCTTTTTATTATCTAGCCTAAGAATAAAAGGTTTTGTTTAATTAACTAATTGTTTAAACTAATTAACTGATTTAATTAAAGTAAAGAGAAAATTTGGAAAAAGACTTGAAGAAAAGCAATTGATAAAGACGACACCCAAGGAGGAATCCACCTAGATTTCACTTGTTATCTGACTCTGAACCAGACGATTTATTCACTTGACTTGATCCGTGAGACTCCCTAACCTATGTTATTATCCCTTTCGAGACTAATAACGTCTAACCCTCAGTTGAATTAATCGAAATTTCTTTCTTAATTAAAACCCCTAGGGAAGTAGTAAATCACTCTATGAACTCCCATATTAGGTTTCACCCTAATTCGGTAAAATCTCGTAACCCTATTTCTAAGCATTCGATCAACTCCACTTAATTATGCCAAATCTACTCTTAGGCAGGGTCTATTCCTCCTCTGCATAGGCACATCAAATCATGAATTAGTACCCAGAATATTAACTTAAGCATTAAGAACACATAATTAAGAACAAATCAAGTATTTATCATACAGTTCAGATAATAATAACAAGATCCATCATAGGTTTTATCCCCCTTAGGTATCTAAGGGGTTTAGTTCATAATAAAATAAGAGTGCATCTCAAGAGTATGAAAATAACAAAACATAAAGAAAACTCTAAAACCCCTGAAGGAATTCTGAGAGAGACAGTCTTGGAGTAGCTCCGGCTTTTGAGATGGATCGTCTGGCTTTCTTCAAGTAATTCCTGACGTATGGTTCTGTATTCTAGAAAAGTTCTGGAAAAAACAGCCCTCTTCTAGGTCACACTTAGGGTGTTTATATAGGCTTTGGATTGGCTTTTTTCCTCCCTAGGTACCATTTTCTGTATAAAATACAACACGCCCGTGTGCCACGACCGTGTGACGTGATTACCAGGTCGTGTTCGATCCGTTAAATTGCACACGGCCGTGTAGGCTCAATGGCTAGGCCGTGTGAATCATGAAAACCTTGGTCGACACCCTCGAAGGCCACGGGCGTGTGAGATGCCCGTGTGGTAAGGCTTAGGCCGTGTCATCTTCTCGATTTGGTCCGTTTTGTCCCTTTTTAGCTCGTTTTTGGCTCTTTTCGACTCTTGGTGCTCTCCTGAGTGCAAAAAATGAAATAACTGGATTAAGAGCACCAAAATCCACAAATCTAGTGATAAACATCCATAAATATGTTAAGTATTTGGGGTATAGATATGTATAATTTAGGGTATAAACATCCATAAAAAGGACCATTTTGTCCCTTTTTAGCTCATTTTTGGCTCCTTTCGACTCTTGGTGCTCTCCTAAGTACAAAACATGAAATAACTGGATTAAGAGCACCAAAATCCACAAATCTAGTGATAAACATCCATAAATATGCTAAGTATTTGGGGTATAGATATGTATAATTTGGTGTTTATCATTTAACCACAATCTGGTGTGTTGATGGATGGAGTTCAAGGGAACTCCCATTGTGGTGTGTAGCGGTGGAGTAATATCTTTCTGTTAAAACTGAAATTGTATGGCATTTATGAAAGCATGTGCATACAAAACTGGAATTTTTTAGATGACTTTGGTTCCGTTTGTTTCACTGAAAATGACTTTCGGAAAATGATTTCTAGAAAATAATTTACTTTTTTAGAAAAACTAATATTTTCTGATGTTTGGAGGAATCTGTGTAAAATATTTTACATTATTTGGTAGATTTCTTGAAAATATTTTATAAAAGTTTTTTCAATTAAACAAACATACATTTGAGATTTTCTTATTTTTCATTGTTTAATTGAATTTAGTTTTGTCTATAATTTCATATTTTACATTGTTTTTGCTTATATTAAAAATATTATGTTAAATTGATTCATTACAACGTCATTTTTAATTACATGACTACTAAATGAGTATTTTTATTTAAAAATATAACATCAACAAAGTTGACAAAAAAATTAACGATGTCAACAATTGGACTTGATTTTCAAATTTGAAAAGCAAAGGAGCTAAATTCTTGAAAATAAAAGTATAAAGACTAAATTACAAATTTGTGAAGTGTACATAGACTTATGACATATTTTAACCTTTATACTACAAAACATTTATTATTAATATATTTATAATTGTAATAAATATTTATTATTAAAATATTAATATTGAATATTTTCAATAATACGTGAATAATATTATTTAAAATTATTATTTTTAAAATTTATTATTAAAATAAAATTGAAATATTAAATAATTTATTAAAATAATAAATTATATTTATTATATTAATAATTTATTATATGACTAAATATAAATAATTAAATATGTATGCTTAATAATATTGAAAAATATGATATTTTAAATATTTTTAAAAATGAAAATAAAATTTATTATCAATATAATAATATTAAGCTTGATTTAAGTTAATTTTATATAAAATAAAATTATCTATAGATGAGCTTTTTCCGGAAAATGACTTACGCTTTTAAAATGGTAAGTCATTTTACAGGAAAATGGGCTTAATTTACCTTGACCTGTAAGTTATTTTCCATTGACCAAACTATTTTCTATGAAACAAACACGGAAAATGTAGAAAACATTTTCCGTAAGACTTTTTACATGAAAATAAATGGACCCTTAGATACATATATATATATATATATATATATGTGGTTGACTAACTGTGAGATTGTTATTATGAAATTGCGATTGTGAAATCTGTGATACTAATGATGATTAATTTGAAAAACCGATACTCTGAACTGCTAGTTGATTGTGAATATTCTATAGATTATTATTTAATATACCTTGCTAGTTGTTTGCATTGATTCTCTTGTGAATGAACTCACACTGAGCGTCATAGCTCACGCTCCTATTTATTTCCATCCTTACAAATAACCCACCAGGTTAAGACACGGACGCGGCATCCAGAGGGACTCGATTTGTTTTTATTTATTGAATTATTTAGGCTTATTATTTGATTTATTTTATTTTTCAAAGTTTGTATAACTTTATTCTGAACTATGGCATGGGATTAGGATTTGGGTTTTGTTTTTATATTGTATGGCATTTAATTTAAAATTAAGGATGCCTAAATTTGATTATTATGTAGTTAAGAATACAACCTCCCATTTTTATTAAAAACATATGAAAAAAAAGAAAATGCCGTTGCTAAACTATAATTAAGGCTTTGAGTAATAAATAATGCAATAATTAACCTAATTTTTTTCTAAAAGTAAACAATTTTTTTAAAACTACTATTTTCAAAACTCTAATAATTTGTTAGCTATTTCGGTGGCTAATGTAGTCTTCTAAATTTAGGTCTAACATCTAAGACGAGTTGGGGAGGTTGCACTATATCTGCACTTTACATTTCTTGTGCTTGAAGCAATTGGAATTGGTCTTAGCACTGCTTTTAGTACTACTTGTTTTTTCTTCAAATATTAATTCGGTGTTAACAAAAATAATAAAAATCTAATTAGTTATACAAATAATTTTATTATCACCAAAATTTATTACAAGTTGCATTATATTATAATAAAATTGCATGTTAAAATTAAAAAATAATAATTCAATTAATATATTTAAATTTATTATTTTTAAAATTAATATATGTTGAATCAAAGTAAATATTGACCAATAACTCATACATGTTTTTCATAAAGTGAGACTCAATGTAACGCTCCAAAATCCCATATATTTATTTTCGTATGTGTGACACAAAATTTGTATCTGCTTCAGTGATTAAGTGTTTTGGGTGTATGTGAGAGGTCCCAAGTTCAAGCCTTGTCTTGGGAAATTTTTTTATTTTTCTAAGTAAAGCCTTAACCTGACTCAGTAGTCTTAATTTTAATTGTTAGTAAGAATATATCAGAATGGACTTGCTGGTTTGGTGGTTAAGATGTGTGTTGGTGTGACTGAGGTCTGGTGTTTGAGTCTTTGTGTAAGCGATGGAATTTATTTTTGCCTCGGTTGACTGGAAGTGTTTGAGTAAAGTTGAAATTCTATTTAGTGGAGTGTGGTGGATGGTTGTTGGGGAATTTGAGGGTAGTGGGAGTGTTTTGGGGGATTTCGGTAGTTTGATAGTCTATCTGAATTATATTTTCAAAAAATTTATGTTTTCTCTTCCTCTGCAAGTTCCTGACACCAACTTCCTTTCTTCCCTTTTCGTTTTTTTCGTTTCTCGTTTGGTGTCTTCCTATTGGTTCACTCGATCGATCGTTTTTGCGGTTGTGGTTAATTTCATCCGGTGAGTAATCTTTTCATTCTTCTTCGGTTGGAATTGAGGCCTAGTGATGTTGGTTTATAGTAGTTGACAATGTATTTTGTGTTTAGGAGAAGAGCAGGGTGCTGGAGTCGTTTTATCGACATTGTAACGAACGAATCTTCACAACTTGTCTTAAGGTAAAGGTTTTAGTTATTTTAAGAGGGTTGTCTATCACTTTTGATTTGAATTAATGTTATTCTAAGCGCTTACCTTGGGGTTCGTTTGGTCGATTATAGGTTCTGGAGTGCTCGGGAGTGATTAAGAGTCGAAATTGAACCAGGTGTGTACCCAAAACGTAGAAAATGAGGTTTTAGTGAAAGTCGAAAACCATTCTGTCGATGCCACACGGGCGTGTGGTCGTTCGTGTGGTAGGCCGTGTGACTGAACATGGGCGTGTGGTCGACGAGCCAGGCCGTGCGTTATGACACGGCCGTGTGATGGCCAAGTGGGCCGTGTGTGACATACGGGCTTGACCAATTTAGGCCGTGTGGGCCACACAAGCGTGTGGTATTCTAGGCCAAGCCGTGTGATCCACATGGCCAAGGCCAAGTTGGGTCATGTGGGTCATACGGGCGTGTAGGCCTACATAGGTAGATCACTAGGGCGTGTGAGCCTAATTTATTGATCTGTTTGCTAAGGTTGCACGGGTCGCCTGAAACAACTGTAAACCTTCTGTAAGGTCGGTTGTATAGGCCAATTTTGGGCCATTTATAAGACTCAGACCCAAATGCATTACAAATAAACTAAGCCTAAACAACTAAACCCGAAGCCCAACTACCCCAGCCCAATAACCTAAACTCAGCATTCAGAAAACCCTAATCCCACCACGCCCCATACCCCCTGCCATCTGACTTGCACCACGCCCCACGCTTCTGACACCAGCACTGGCCGTCTGCTCCACCATGCCTCTGCCACCGCCGTTCGCCCATGCCCTGCAAGCAAGGAAGAAGACAAGACAGATATAATAAAAAATATGTATAAAAGGGTTATAAAAACCCAAATCAAAAACTGTAAAAGCTTTTTTTTTTTCGGCAAGTTCTAATACATACACTATATTTTTCAAATACAAGATCAGTGAATCAACAAGTCAAAAATCAGAAATCAAAACCCCAAGGTGATTTTTTTTCTTTTTTTCTTTCTATTTTCGATTTAAATCTGTTTTTACACCCATAAATACATATAAATAAATAAATAACGCAAAAAAAAAAAAAAAATTTACCTTTCAAACCACCGCTTGTGGTGGCCGTAGCCAACGTCGACGGGCTCCGGTGGCCGTCCGTGACCGCCGATGACTGGCCCGTGACCGAGCCCCTCTCCTTTCTCCCTCTCCTTTTCTCTCTTTTTTCTTTCCCACCTCACAAATGTTTTTTTTGATTTTAGGTTATTTATAGCCCGGTGAAAGCAGTGCAGTTTTGGTACCAGATTTAAATAAAAAGCGCCATTTTGAGGCGGGCCGACCGATCCGATCCGCTCCGGACAAGGATCCGCGTGTTTTATAGAGGGTTATTTGCACAATCAGTCCTTCCGCATTTTTATGTTTTAAATCGGACTTATAATTTTTGCAAATTGACCCTATTAAGCATTTAAGCCGCAATTTGGTTCCCCTTGATGCTTACCGTTTTAAAGGCGTTGGAAAATTTCTCTATTGGTCCCCACTACATGCACGCGTGTTGAATGAGTCCCTCTCTTCTGTTTTTATTCTAAATTTGCCCCAAAAGTTTAGAATATAGTTACATTTAGTCATTTTCTTACTTTTCTCATTTTTAATGTATTGTATTTATTATTATTATAGATCTTATCATTTATATATATATATATCTTAATATATATATATACGTATGTATGTATATATTATTATTGATTTTACTTTCATGATATTATTACTTTCCTATCATGTTATGATGTAAATATTTCAATATTATATTATATACGTATTTTTATCGTACTATTTATATATGCTTCTAATATTTTACAGGTATTTTTACGTAAATGTTTAATATTATATATTTTCATATATGTTATATATAAGTCTTTTAATATATATTTTATATATATTTTTAATGTTACTAGTTATATTTTTATGTATACCTCTAATATTATATTATATATTCCTAATACTTGTATTTATATATATATGCATGTATGTATTTGCGTAATATACTAATGGTCTTCTTTTCATATTATTATTTCTAATGTATGTATATATTTCTATATTTATAAATTATACATATACATTTTAATATTCTTTATTGTATACTTCTTTACTATTCATACACTTTTATGTATGTGTATATATCTTTTATATTATTAGTTATGTATTCTTTTTACTATTTCATGTATATTATTATATATGTATCTGTATATGTTCATATTAAATATATTATGTATATATATTTCTCACGTCACGTTACATACATACTCTTAATACCATTTTTATATATACATATATTTATTGTTTTCTCGTATCTTATGTTATTATTACATTTAACCTTGCATGTATTATTGTTATTTTCTTATATTCTTTGTCACACTCGTTATTAGCCTCAATATATTTCTAGATCCTTTAATTATCTTTATTTCGCATCAATTTGCTTAGCATTATTTGAAAATCTTATTCTTGTTTTTACATAAGCGAGGCAATATATCGATGTGACATTAGGCATGAGTTTCATCGCTATGTTGGATGGAATTTTTAGGCCGTGTTAACACGGTATATCCTTCTCAAAATAAAAAATTGAAAGTTTTCGTCTTTTGAATTGGATCACAATTGAATATTACTTTGAACTCATATTTTTGAAAATCAAGACAACACTTGTTTATGAGATACCATTTTTTGGGCGTCGCGAGGGTGCTAATACCTTCCTTGCGCGTAACCGACTCCCGAACCCTAATTTTTCTCTGGCTTTTTAACGTAGACCTTAACTCGGCCTTTTTCTCGTTTTTTTTAAAAAAAAATTTTAGGTGTCCGATCACACCTAGTAAAAAGATCGGTGGCGACTCCCGGTTTAATCTAAAATCAAATTTCAAATTCCAAGTTTTTAATCGCCACAATTAGCGACCCGAAACCAAAATTTTTACGTCGCTACATCGGTAAGTGATGCTTTGATCCTTAATTGACTGAAAGATATATGAATAACTGTTTACTAAGCATGATTATAATATCGTACTGATTATATGCATGACACTATGTGATAGCATGCCATGACTATATGTTGCATTGCATGGGGATGGGATGATATATGTGGAAGAAGTGTACTGAAAGGCTTTAAGCCTAATATACAGGCAACATAGCTGCGACTTATTGATGGCTTCGAGCCTAATACTGGCAGTTCAACTGCAAACCACTGTTACTGCCGCATTCGGTACTTTTTGGAGTGTAGGGTTAGGTGGGTTGATTATATCCCCACATGGAGTGTAGGGTTGGACAGAGATAGAGTGTAGAGGCTGGCTGGGTAGGATCTGATATTGCATATATGTGACTGTACTGATTATTGATACTGTAATAGGCCAATGCCTTACTACATGACTGATTCTGTACTAAAAAGAGCTTAAGCCTAGACTGTGTTTGTCTGTTTGTATGCTAAGGATCACATTGAGTTTTCGTAAACTCACCATTTTGTTTTATCCGTACAGGTAATCCTCAGACATAGGTGGATTGGTGCAGCAGAGGACTCGATGGTGGCCACACGACCCATTTGACTTTGTCTCGTACTTATCTATGGCTTTAAATTTTGTTTTGGGTAATTTTTATGTAATATGGCATCTACGGATTTTGGATTAAATTTGGGTTTTATACTGCTTATGATTATGGCTGCTAGTAGTAGATAAAAATTCGGGTTTTCAAAAAAAATGCATGTTTTAACAAAATACCCAAGAGGAAGCGAATTATTTTTAAAAGCTTCCGCAACGTATAATGTTTTCCAAACTAACGACTGAAATAAAATCATGATTTTAGAATTAATGGAAGATAATGGGGAATTCTAAACAGAAAAATGATTTTTAGCAAACGAGACTGATTCCGTACACACTTTTATGTGACATCGCCAGATTCGGCCATAGCGTTTAGGCCGGGTTTGGGGAGTTACACTCAAATATAAGATCTTAAAGTTTTTTGAGTCTTAGCATTGTCACTAAGGCAAGTGTTGGGGATAAACCCATGTGGGTAACGAACAATAACAATAACGAAGAAATTGAAAAAATCGAACACACAATTTTTACATGGAAAAACTTATCTGAAGAGGATAAAAAACATGAAAAAAAAAAGATTTCACTAATAAGAGAAGAGTACAAGATTGAGAGAGTTAAAATGAAGAAAACCTAAATCCTGAAAGAAAAACCCCTTCGAACTGAAACAGAGAATTCTCTTTTAATTATGTTATTTTCTATGTATAAATCGAAGGTAACTATAACCCTTTTATAGGCTGAAATTCGTAACTTTTATGACTAGAATATCCCTAGATTAATCAGAATTTATGTAAGAGACCAAATCAAAATTTAACTAAAAGATGAAAACCAAAAAAGTTGAGAAACATGCTCCACGTTTTAACGAGGAGGCGTCGCGTCATCAAGACGATAACTTTGTTCTTATCGTGATGTCGATAACTCATTGCGACATTGTGTCTTCTCTCATTGCGATGCCACTCACTGTTTTGGTCTGAAATGTAAGGCATACACCACAAATCTCCACCTTCACTCGTATCTGGCTTAACTTCTTTACCAAGCCCTATTACATGCCTAATTTGATCTTCGTCGGATGCTTTCCAAGTCCAAGCAGCATTCAAATTTTGAAATTGAAAGACTTTTTGTCAACATATCGACTAGATTGTGTTCTGTGCTAGTTTTGTAGATCTGAACATCTCTTTGAGTGACCACCTTTCAAACAAAGTGATAATGAATATCTATGTGCTTTGTCCTTTCGTTGTGCATCTGATCTTTGGTGAGATGAGATGTATAACACTTTAACTATCACAATACATGATAGTTGTCTCATTTACATTAAATAGTTCACTAAACAAGCCTCTTGACCAAATTACCTTCTTCACAGCTTCAGTGATTATCATGTATTCTACTTCAGTAGTCGATAAGGCTACTGTGGCTTGAAGTGTAGCTTTCCAGCTAATGACACAATCTCAAAAAGCAAATAAATAGCCTGTACGAGACCTCATCTGATCTAAGTCGTTTGCATTATCCGAGTAAATCTTTTGAGCTTCTTCTGAACTCTAAGCACATACTGTTGGAAAAATGAGTTTGGAAAATGAGGTTTAAAAAGTTTTCCAAAATCAAGAACTTGGTTATGATATCTAAAGTAATAAACGCTTAATCAAAACTGAACATTTTTTATTCGTTTAGAATGAACGCTTTGACCGAGTGGTCTTTTCCATCCTCAAGCTCAAGTCTGTCGAGTGTGGGCTCGCTTTGAATCAGAAAATTTTCTACAAAATTACTAGTGGTATAATTTCACAAATTCTCTAAACTTTTGACCAAGTTGTAAATAAAAAATTATCTTTAGAAATCTTTTGAAATAATTTCTTTAGAGAATTTTCTCTCTACAACTTTCTCTTAAATTCAAGTGTATGTAAAATAATGACCCAAGCATCTCTTTATATAAAGACAGTATAAAGAGTCTAACTATGATCAAATTTAATCACTTTAATATTATATTAATATTATAATTATCAAGATAAGTATTAGATTAAATTTAATATTAAATTTATTAAAATAATATTATTTTTGGAATAGTTAATCTGAAATCAAATTATTCGATAGAGTCTAGTAGGAGTGTAATTCTTTCACTGCTCAACCAATGTCCGGTAGGCATCGTCACCTTCAGCACTGTCGTATCCAGTGGTATCATCCCAAGTGCTACACCTCGAGCTAGTTCGATTGTTGTTGCTTCAGTTTGGGCTAGTGACAACTCGACCGGTCTAGTCCAATCACCGGTAGGACCATTGACCTGATTTCACATGCCAACCCTAATTCAACCAATTTTTAGGTCTCAAACTCGATTTTGGGTTCTTGGGCCCAATTTTCGATCTCAGGTCTAATTTTCAAATTCAATTACCTATTGGGCCAATTATCTGACTTGAAAATTAATTTCCAAAAAATATCATATTTATTGTAACTAATTTATTACTTTAATTTTCCTTGATCAAAATTTATTTTTCTAAAAATTAATAAGATTTTCTAAAATTAATTTTTCAAGAAAATTATTTAATCAAATTCTCTAGTTGAACAATTTTCACGACTGCCTAATGTAATTTATCATCAAATAAATCGACTCAATTAAATTATTTTCAAATTCGTAAAATTTCCTTCGAACATATACAATTAGGCTCTAGTAATTGCAATTATGTCGAGAAGCATCGTTCCGATAATTCACAATTTACTTAATCATGGAGTTAGAGCATCGTTCCGATAATTCACAATTTACTTAATCATGGAGTTAGTCCACAAGAAGTACCATGATTGAAAACTCCTTATTGAATGCTCTTTACAAAAACAATTTATCCAACTTCTTTGTCTAATGACCTCGTCATGTGTGTGTTACCCTTTTATGATATCATTGATTCCTTTGAGCTAAATTCGTTCACTTAATACAATTATATTTTATCTCATTGTCACCATTGTATCTTATTAACGATTAATATGATCACTGTCAACAAATAATTCTGATAAACTGCTTATTCGAGAACAAGTAACCCGTGACCACATTCCATATTTATCAATCTACAAGTACCAATGAGATGATATTGTTAACTCTTTAATCGATTTATGAATTTTATTGTTGCTAGTAAAATCATGCCATACACAAGTTATGTACCCAACTTATCAACTATGGACTCAATCATCTTTAGAGTATAAACCTCCACTTATATCAAAGCACATGAGTTACATACGCATGTCAGTAACATAGGATTTAGGTAAATCTCACCATGAACGTCACAAGTGAATTGATTCAAAAACGAATTTAGAATTAATTCAACTTGGGTCCATTCTAATGTATCATTCTTCCAATGAGTACATTTATGTCTCTCTACCTGTAGAGTCAACTGCTCCGATAGCCAAGACTAGCCATCTCTCAAATTAGAATTATGGATGACATAATAATCCTTTTAAGTATTTGAATCAAATGCTCACTTTGATTCTTTTACGGGACTGCAGAATCGTTTAGATTATCTTCTGAAGTAAGTTGTATTTCTCACAATGTAAAAGTTCTTACAGTGCCACTTATCATCAATTTGAATTTAAATAGTCAATGAGCTAATATTTTCTTGTCACAATTTTGCTATGTATGCAAAACATGAAAGACGAAATATAAAAGGTATAACAATGAAATGTAAAATTAACTTTATTTATTTATCATTAAAATACATAAAAAAATATTTACATGTTTACTAAAATATGGGCACATTTCTCAATACATACTTGAAGTACCCTGTAAATATATGAAAATCCACTTCACTGCCTGTCAATGTAACTTGTTGGGTTTGGCCAAAAATCTACTATCAACACTAACAACATGTGAAATATCGAGGCGTCTACATACCATTGCATACATTAAACTTCCGACTGCGCTTCAGTAAGGTTGACATGTACCTTTCTTCTTATTTGGTTTGTAGAAAATATGAAATTGAGAGTTTAAAATGTGCAGCTAAAGGGTGCTTACTAGTTTATACTTTTGCATCTTAAAGCACTCAATAATCTTTTCAATGTAACTTTATTTCAACAAGAATAATTTCCTGAAACGTTTGTCTCTTAAAATTTTCATCCCAAAAAATTTATTGGTTGTACTAAGATCCTTTATTTCAAACTTAGAGTTAAGCATGGTTTTGAGTCGTTTAATGTCTAAATGATCCTTAGTCGCAATCAGTATATCATCAATATAAAGCAACAAATATATGAAAAAATCATCATTAAGACATTGTAAATATACACAACTGTTATACTTACTTTGCATGAAACCAATACACAACATAGAGGAGTCAAACTTTTTTAACCATTATCGAGGAGATTGCTTAAGGCCATATAATGATTTTCGTAGAATGCAGACATGATATTCCTTGCCTTCAGTTTTGAAGCATTCCAGTTGCTGCATGTAGATGTCCTCCTCACGATCACCATGAAAAAAAATAGTCTTTACATTTAACTACTCCAACTCAAGGTTGTTTGATGCAACAAGGACCAGTAATACCCGAATGGACATTTGTTTCACAATGGGAGAGAAAACATCATGAAAATAAATTCCCTCCACTTGACTAACCCTTTACAACCAAACTTGCCTTATATCTATTGACACTCGAACTCAAACCTTCCTTCTCTTTGAACACCCATTTATAACCATTTATTTTCTTTTCGATTGGTGGTTTTACTAGCTGCTAAGTTTCTTCTTTTGAAGGGATTCAATATCTTTTTCCACCACAATGAGCCATTTGCTAGATCCGAAGGCCTAAACTACCTTGGAATAATTTGTAGGATTGATTGAACCAATGCTCTTTGTAACACTTAAAGTATATGCTTTTAGATTTCCCTCACAGTATTTTTGCGGTGGTTGGATTTCTCGCCTTTTCCTGTCACGAACAAACTTATAATTTTGCAATTGAAATGAAGAGAGTACCTTTTGAGTCGAATGAAGCCCCAAATTGATCTAAAACAAATTCAGTCTCACGAGAATTAGAGTTTTATCGTGTCGTCATAATGTCTCTTGTTTCCTCATTGAGACGTTGCCTGTGTTCATCGTGACGTTGCGTTGTAGCTTTTTGTGCCGTCATAGCATCAACCCCTACTTCTTCTTTCCACTCTACAATGCTTGTAACACTTTGGTTTGTAGTGTCCTTAAATGAAGGTGGGCCCTTTTCTGAATGAAACATAGTAGATTCTTCAAACGTAAAATCTCTGCTAACAATGATTTTGTTGGTTTCCGGGCACCACAACTTGAAACCTTTAATACCGACAGTGAAACCTAAAAAAATGAATTTCACGACTCTATGTTCAAGCTTTCCCTGGCTAATTTTTGTATAAGTAGGACAACTGAAAACTCTAAGGTTAGAATAATTAGGAAGATTACTTAACCATATCTGCTCTGAAAATTTTTCATTCAATGCTTGATGTGGAGATCAATTTATCAAATGGCTTGCCATGTTAATGGATTCAACCCAAAGTTCTTTCCCTAAGCCTACATTATAAAGCATACATTAAGCCTTCTTGAGTAAAGTTTTGTTAATCCTCTCAGTAACCCCATTCTATTGCGAATTGCCAACAACGGTGTGATATCTTTCTATCCCTTCCTGTTTGCAGTAATCATTAAACTTTGATCCACAGAACTCAAAACCATTGTTCGTTCTTAACAGCTTTATGGACTTCTTAATCTTTTTTTCTAGCAGCATTTTTCATTGCTTGAAGATTCCGAAGACCTTATTCTTTTGCTTCAAGAAATAAACTCAAACTTTCTTGGAGTGGTCATAAAAAAAGGTTAGAAAATATTTATTACGTCCTTTTGAGGTATCTTGAGTCGAACCCCATAAATAAGAATAAACATAGCTGAGAGTCCCTTTTATTCTGTGCACTACTGAATCGAAACTGACTTGTGTTTGCTTCCTATAAATGCAGTGTTCGCAAAAAATTAACTTTCCAACTCCACTGTCTTTGAGAAGACCTCATTTACTCAAAACGATTATATCTTTCTCGTTCATATGACCAAGTCCATGTGCCACAATTGGGTTGAATCGAATTCCATAGAAAATAACCACGTCGCATCATTGTGACATCATGATGGTTCTCGTCACGATGTGACAACAATTTCGACTCTTCTTCGGTAATTGCAGCTGCACCAGTCACTGTCGACCCTTGTAGAATGTATAGATTGCCCTGTTTCTTTCCTCTGATCACAACAAAAGCTCCATAAGAAACCTTTTTGTTTGGCTCGATGACGATCTTGCAACCATTTGATTTTAAGATTCCCAATGAGATGATATTTTTCTTTAAATCAGGCACATGTCTGACATCTGACAGTGTCTGAATAATTCCTTTGTGCATCCCAATTTATATTGTTTCAATTATGGTTATCTTACATGGAGAATTATTCCTCATTAGCACAACGCCAATTAGCAAGGATTTTTCTTTGAAGGCGATAAGATGTAGTTGTAGTTGCAGATGAGTTTTGGTAGTAACTATGGAAAGAATTTTATTCCCAAGTTAACACTTTATTTTTGGGGTTTTGAGTTTGTACGTTTAGTATATTTAAGTTTATTTTCTCTATTGTTCTCTTGTTTATTTACTCATTTAGTGAAAAGCCAAAGTCTCATTTGCCTGTGATTTTTATCCTCTTCGGAGGAGTTTTCCATATAAATATTGTGTGTTTAATATTCTCTATTTCACTTGTTTGTTGATTATATGGGCCGATCCACAACAATAAGACCTCATTGATTGTAGTTGATTTAAAAAAAAAATGTTATAAATGATAATTATAGTTGTCTCTTTTTTTGTTAATAATTTTTATAAAATACATGTTAAATACTTAAACTTAGTTTTATAATACTTCAATAAGTAATTTTTTTATTCTTTTATAATTTAAAATGGACAAATAAATAGAAATTACATAGATAAACAATAATAAGTATAATTGGTTTTTGTTATTCAAAGTTTACTTGGTAAATAAATCTCAAGAGAGTTGATGGGATTTTCTTGAGTGCAGAGGAAGATAAGTAAATATTCTTCAAACTATAAATATAAACTCTGATAGTTTTTTATACAATGTTTAGAATTATTCATAATCTTTACTCAACTATTAAATAGAGAAATAAAATATTTCTGAACGCATTTGAACCTACATCTTCTTATACCTACAACAACGTTAATATGAACTGAGTTAAAACTCAATCAACAACCCTAATAATTAGAAGTAATGTTATTGGAATACCTAATCAACCTTTTGGTAGTGCTGCTGAGCTCACAAATATGAGGGTTCTAGGATGAGGGCAACAAAGTAGTAGGTTAAAGTTTCCCACATTTTCCACGCAAAGATGGGTTAGAAATTCATGCCAAAATTGGTCATTTTCGGCACAAAAACTGATTTTTTTTTTATTTTTATTTTTTGCTTGAGGGATTGTCACACTGCCTTGATGATATTAGGTTTATTTGGTACCAAAAGACTCAGCTTTTCAATCGACCCATTGGCCATTGACATTAATAATGCATGTTTCGTGCGTGGCCATCCCCTCTTTATTTATAAGACTAGGAGAAGAAGATACCCTAATAATATGGGTACTAGTCTGTGTTTCAAAAGTTCGATATTATTTAAATAATGGTATATTAAATAAAATTATTGATAAAATAATATTTGAAAGATATAAATAACATACAAAAATATATTAAAATTTTGAAATATAATATATTTGTAATATTATGAATATAATTTATATTATAATTATGAGGAAAAATAGAAAGATAAAATCATTACAATACATATATATAAATATATAATTAATGATTCAGAATATTAATATTAAAATTAATTTAAATTAGAATTAGAATTAACTTAAAATACAAATATGAAATAGATAAGAAAAAGTCAAATCAAATAATAATAACATAAAATATCAAGAAAGAGTTATATAATTAAATATGGAATAAAAATAAAATTAAAACTAAATAATGAAAATTGCTTTAAAATAGAAATACCAAACATATCAAGATTGAGCGTGAAATCATCCCCCCAATCAAATTCACTTCAATGAAGCACGTGAAAATTTTTAATACTAAATATTTTTTATTATTTATTTTAATTAAAACTTATTTAATGTATTTTTCTTTCCTTTCTTTTTTCTCTTTGAAAGAGAGAAAGCTTCTTTTTCTTTTTCTCTCGACTTCTATTTTTGTTGTTTCGGTCGCCAATGTTGTCATCGTCGTCATTGTTGCTCGTCGATCAGTATTCGCCAAATTTCTTCTCTTCCACTCCCCATTCTATATCTATTAATTCAGAAATAAAACTATTTAGAACCTCTAAATTTTATCCTTATTTTCAAACTCCTCTCTATCGTATCCATATTGTCCACCGCTGAATTGACATGCAACGTCCATCGTGGCTCTTGGATGCTAGAACTTCTCCATCATTCGGAATTTCGAATGGAATGTATATTGTCCACTGCTAGATCAATATGCAATGTTCATCGTGACTCTTGAATGCGAGACACCTCTCCATTGTTCGGAATTTCGAATGAAATTTATACTTTCACAATTAAAATTCACTACCTGCTATTTTGTCTGAAAAAATAAACTTTGCCAATATTCTAATGGGTATTTATAGTCCATAAAAACCCCAATTCAAGTTGGTATCTAAAACATTAAATAAAAATTAAATTAATATTTTATTTATCACTTTAAATTTAAATTTATTTCAGATTTTATTACTTTAAATCAATGTTTTAAATCAGATTTTACAACGTAAAATCAGTACTTTATTCAAATTTGTCACTTCGAGTCTAAATTTTAAATCAATATATATTATGACAAATATCATTATTTTAAATCAATTTTACATATAGAAATGTGAAGAGAAGCCGGAATCAATTAATTTAATTTAACATATTTAATTTTTCGATTATTACTTTTTTGGTTTTTCATTTATAAAAAGAAAATAAATTAACTACAAATATTTTCTGTATTAGTCAAGAGTGCTCTCTCTCAATGTCCTAGAGAAACAGTGTTTGCTGTGATTAGGTTGAAGAAGGGTGGTGACTTTATCGAAATCGGAAAGGGGATAGATAAGATCTCCCTTTTAGAGGAAGAGTTGGTTCAGTTAATGGTGAAGAGTTCACAAGTTATCCCTAGTGAGAACCCGACATTGATATGCTCTGTTTGGACGCAAAAGTCTTACAATCCAAATAGTTTTCGAGCATAATTGAAGAGCATTTGGAAAACAAAGAAGAAATTTGAAATTCAAGTGGCGAGGCAAAACTTAATTTTTATATCATTTAAGTGCGAAGATAATTATGGAGGTTGGAGATGATTATGGAGCCTTGGCTTTTTAGGAGATTGTTTATTGTTTTTTCTCGTCTAAGAAACCCTATATATCAATCAAAAATCAGGCTTATCCTTTCCCCTTTTTGGTTAAAAATCAGTCCTTGCTCGTTGAAATGTGATAAAAAGGATCTTTTACATGCGATCAAATCGACTTTTGGAGGCGTAATAAGGTCAAAAATTAAAGGTGAGTTTTGCTGACTTTGGGTTCAACTGAATGCGCAGAAGCATCTGCGTCAGGGTATATTTATTTCAACGGATGGAAATGTAAAGGTTTAGATCTCCTTTAAGTACGAAAATCTGGTAACCTTTTGTTTTGGTTGTAGGAGAATGGGACATGGGATACAAGAATGTGATTTTATCCCGTTGGGGGAAAGGGACGAAGCGAGCTAAAATTTCCCGTATTCAGTTGCGCTGAGGGCAAAAACTTCGTTGCTTGGAAAAGAAAGTTTGCAATTTGATTTTTCCACCAAAAACATCAATGTATGAGTGTTTTTAAACAGGGAATATTGAGCTATCGAAGATGGGTGAAGGAGGTAAGGGTGGAAGAAACCTTGAGGTACAGTTTTCGGCGACAGTTCACCATTTGGTTGACGATAGGGCTTTGGAAGAGTCTTTACCAAATATAGTTACTAATAATTTGAGGCGTGATTTGGGGGATTCTAATATGGTTTCCTCACCACTGATTGAGGGAATTAGCACTAAATTGGGGGATTATTTTGAATCAACTGTTGCTGATGTAAGGATGGACTTTGAAATTAGGGAAGGTTAGTTTGGAAATCAAGCTATATGGAGGGTAAAAATAGGAATGCCAAGAAAGTTCAGTGGAAGAAGATAGCATGGGGGTGATGGCTGCACAATAAGAGGAAGTAAGTGTTGGGAAAAAAGGGAAGTTATGTTTGAATAAGGACGATAAAGATGAACTTCTGCCTAATAGGGAAGGTATCAAAAAATTAAAATTCAAGAATAAAGAACCTATAACGTCGATGCTCTTGGATGCTGAAGGGACTACTTTGGAGTATCATTCTACTCTTTTTATAATTGGATCAGCGCCTGCCACGTGGCAAGCTAACTGAGCACAATGAAAACTTTATGTTGGAATGTTTGTGGACTGGGGAATCCACAAGCGATTAGAAAACTTCGGCACGTGTTGAAGCTACATGTCCCTTAGATGGTCTTCTTTATAGAGACAAAAATAGATGAGAAACAAATGAGGGTTCGTTAATGGGGTTGATGTATCGGTAGTAGGTACTCGTGAAGGATTATGTTTGGCATGAAAGGATTTGATTATAGTTACTTTACGCAGTTTCTCAAAAAACCATGTGGATGTAATGGTCAAAGAAGGGCATGAAGCTCGGGAATAGAGATTCACCGGGTTCTATGGGGCTCCATGTGTAAGTAATAGAGAAGATTCGTGGAACATTCTCAAAAGTTCAGAGAAGAATCATGAGCTCCTATGGCTTATTTGCAGGGATTTTAATGAGATAATGTATTTTTTAAGAAAATTAGAGGTGCTCCCAGAAATGAATGACGAATGGAGTTATTCAAGAATGTTCTAGATGAATGCTTCTTAAAAGAGGTTCATGATTTACTTGAGAAAGAGGAAACCTTCTAAAAATAAACATTTGAGAAAGGTTGGATAGAGAAGTGGCAACAAATGATTGGTTGTGCATGTTTTCTAAATGCAAAAATTAAACATTTACCCCATTCTTTTTCCGATCACTGCCTGCTCTTAATCAATACGAATCAGGAAAAGAATGAATGAACAATGAATAGATTTTGGTTTGAAGCCTAATGGACGTTTGAGGTTTCATTTGAAGAATAGGTAAGAAGGATTTGGGGATCTACTTTGGGAAATATCCTGGATAAGTTGAGCTGTGTACGTAAAAGTTTACAAGTTTCGGCTAAAAGGGTTAAGATGGAAAGGGCTAGGCTAAAATCTTAGTTAAAAAAGAAATTGGAGACTCTTATGGACAATGAGAGGGATGATGATAACACAGCCAAACTTATTGATACAAAAGTACATTTGAATATGGAAATCGATAAAGATGAAGTCTATTGAGAGTAAAGGGCGAGGGCCAATTCGTTGTATTTGAAAGATAAGAATACAAGTTTCTTTCATATGTTTGCTTCATTTCACAAGAAAATTAATACCATAAAAAGCTTCGAAACTGAAGATGGTGATGAGATTTTGACAACTTCGAGAATGGGGGAAGTAACGACCAAATATTTTCAAAATTTATTTGTTACTAACGAGAAAAGTTTTATGGAGCATATTCTATCCGGGGTTACCTATTGCATTTTAGATGACTTGAATATAATGCTAACAACTCGGTATACGACAAAAGGAGATTTTTGTGGCTTTAAAAAATATGGGGCCAACAAAACCGTCGGGGGTTGATTTTTCGATATTATTTTTTCAAAAATGTTTCCATATCATAGGTGAATATGTAACCTCTTTTTGTTTAGAAGTTTTAAATGAAGGGAAAGAGATGGAACAAATTAATGCCACAAATATATTTCTTATTCCAAAAGTGTCGTAACCAAAACAGATGGTAAATTTTAGACCTATTAGTCTCTATAATGTTATTTATAAATTGATAGCAAAGGCAATAGCAAACTGTTCTCAAAAGGTGTCGGAAGTTTGCATTGATAAAGCCCAAAGTGCTTTTGTCTCGGGACATTTAATTTCGAGTAATGTGCTCCTTGCTTATGAATTATTACACACATTTCGACAAAAAAAATAGGGAAAAAGGGCTTTAAATTAGATATAAGGCATATGATTGGGTTGAATTGAGATTTCTTAAGAATATGATGGAACGCATGGAGTTTGATTCTAGGTGGGCCGAGGTCATTATGAGATATGTATCAACTGTACCATACTTCGTTAGTATCAATAGCTAAATAAAAATTTCTTTTTAACCTCGTAGAGGACTTAGGCAAGGAGACTCGTTAAGTCCTTTTTTATTTCTAATTTGTAGCGAAGGTTTATCCACCCTCATGCGTCTTGCTTTGGGGGAAGGGTTGTTAAAAGGTGTGAAAGTAAGCAGACGAGGTCCCTAAATTTCCAACTTACTTTTTGCTAATGACTGTTCTTTTCGGGGAAACGAGTGAGCGAGGTGCCCAAATTTTAAAGGGAGGACAATGTGTCACCTATAATAAATCTACGAATTTTATAGCTCAAATATTCGAGAATTAGATCGTGAGCTAATTTCGCAATAGTTGAGAGTGTGTTACTTAAACGACTCGGAGAGGTACTTGGGCTTACCAAATATGGTGGGACGACAAAAAAAAGTTACTTCTCAAGCATTAAAGGATAGAATCAAGAAGAGGATTGATGGGTGGAGTACACGGTTCCTTTCTCAAGGGGGAGGTCTTTATAAAATTGGTGTTACAAGCCATCCAAACCTATTCGATGGCATGTTTTTTGTTACCCAAGATGTTACGTAGGGAAACTGAAAGTATATTAGCGAGGTTCTGGTGGCAAAAAAGGCATGGAAAGAAAGGGATACATTGGTGTGATTGGGCTCGACTTTGTACACTAAAGGAAGATGGATGTTTGGGCTTTTGCAATTTGAAAAAATTCAATATTGCGATTTTAGCCAAACAAGGCTAGAGGCTTATTAATCAACCAAATTCCTTATTAACTTGTGTTTTAAAAGTTAAGTATTATCCTAGTTCTGATTTTTTAAATGCACGGCTAGGTAATTTACCGACTTACTCGTGGAATAGTATTTGGGCTACCAAAGGTTTATTGCAAAAGGACTTGTGTTGGCGGGCTGGTTCGAGGGAAAGCATTTTAATCTCAGAGCATGCATGGATTCTAGGTTTAATTAATTACAAATTATGTGATGACATGCAAAATAATGTTGTTTCCTTTGTGGCGTAACTTATTGATAATACTACGAGAGATTGGAATAAGGAGATTGTGCTCAATACCTTCTCGTCTAAGGATACGAAATGAATTCTGTGGATACTATTAGCCAAGGAATAGGGGAAAAGCCAAAGCAATTTATTAAGGGGGAGTTGAATGAAATTTTAATTTTGTATAGTCTATATTTTTATAATTTTTAAGTATTAAATTAATTTTTTATATTTTTACGGGGTCAAAATGTAATTTTATATTTACTAATTTAAAATCTTAAAAATATTAAAAAATTTAAATAATAATTTTTTATTTTAAGGGGCCGAGGCCCATGCCAGCCCATGCCAGCCCCCTAGAATCGCCTCTACCAAGGAGCTGACATGATGACTTTGTGGTGTAGCAGGGTGAACACTGGATGACTTACAGACCATTTCTAATGCTTTTTATAGGAAGCTCTAGAGCCTTAAACTTCCCACTAAGATTAAGATTATAATCTGGAGAATTGCTAACAATTATATCCCTACATTTACAAATCTGAACCTTCAACCTTGGTGATTAATACTGTCTGCCCTCGATGTACGGGGGGTATGGAAAATTGGGACCATGTTTTTAGAAATTGCCTTGTATTAGTAGAAGTAAGGTCACAATTAGGCCTTCGTTGGGTTTTAAACAGAGCAGATTTGGGCCGGTAATCACCATACTAGGAGGATGTTTGGAGGAGCACTATGGGCAATCTGGTTAGATAGAAACAAAACGGGTTCATGAACTGGACAGAAGATCGCAAATGATTTACTTTGCAACTTAGTGGAAATTGATAAATCAGAGTTAGATGGGCCTACAAGAATGAGTGCGAATGACCAGTGGCTTCCCCCATATGGTGAACTCATCAAAGTTAATTTTGATGAGGCTTTTGACAAAGATTGTCTTGAATCTTGCTCTAGAATTGTGGCAAGAAACACTGGTGGTTGGGTTCGGGTCTCACGAACAATACTTCATGAAAAAGTTGCGTCCGCTTTCGCTGCAGAGGCCCTTGCATGTTCTTGGGCAGTACAAATAAGTATGGAAATGGGTTGGTCAGATCTCATCTTTGAAGAGGACTCGTTATCAGTTGTTAATAAATGTCGAATAAATTCCCTTGATAAGTCGGAAATTGGTGCTTATAAAAGGAATATTCAACAAGTTTCGAAAAAATTCTGGTGGGTGCGATTTCAACATGTGAACAGGAAAGCCAATCAACTTTCTCATATACTAGCGACAGAATGTTTAAGAAGGAATGAGCAAACTTACATGGAAGGTGGGGTTTCCAGATTTGGCGGACGGAGAATGGAAGACGACTGGCCGCGCGAACCAGATTGAAGGAGTTATTGTGTTTAGGGCATGGAAGAATCGGGAACGATGGAAAATAAATGGAAGAGGGTTTTTGGTTCTCTTGGAAGATGTAACCGCTTGGTCTTGAAATGTGGAAATGAATTGATGCAGCTTTTTTCATCATTGAATGTGGCTGGTCAATCTTTTGGTCTGCTTTATTTGTATTTTGAATTATTTTTCCTTAATTTGTTTTAGGACTGGTTGGTTTTGGGCATTATGTTGTTGGGTCAGGTTATTTATGCTTTCTTTCTTTGCTTTTAAGCCTGTCAATTTTGGGTCTTATTCTGTTTTGTTTTTCTTTTGTATATTAATAAAATCTAGCCCATTTATTGATTAAATTATTAATTTAATATACTTTTATTAATACACATACACATGTTTATTTAAAATAATTTTTAATTTTCATTTAAAAATATTTGGGATAGTTTGTGTTTAAAAATAATATATATTGATTAAATAATTGTTGGGATAATTTCTGTTTTAAAAATAAAGTATATTGATAAAAATTATTGTTAAATTTTGTGCAATTTTTAAATAGGATAAAAATAAATTTTATACTTGTGAAAATTTGAACAATTTTTAAAACGATAAAAAATTAAATTTTATACTTAAATTTTAGGCAGTCAATGTGGAAAGAAATTAGTATTTCCATCTCAGTTAGGAGTTTGACACCTTGTATTATATATATATATAAAATATTAGAGATATTTGTGGGTTAAGTTAAGACACTTTGAGATTTGATTTAGGTATGATATTAACACACTTTATGTTTACGAAACCTCTCATATTTGTAATTATTTAATCCAAACTTATTTCAGGCTCATCCATATTTTCTTTATAAAATTTAAAAAATATGTTTGTATTATTTTTAAATTTAATATACATGCTTATTTATTAAAATTTTATATACAGTCATCTTAACATTTTAATGTTTCCATTAAAATAGTTTTATAAAAATAACATAAAATAAAACATTAAACAAGTCTAATTTTTTTCAAGTCCATTTTTGAGTTTTTTTTCTAAATTCCCTCAAATCACGAGAGCTTTTAGACTTGAGCGAGTAATTTAGTCCATAAATAAGTTTATTCTATATGTGATATATTTAATTTTTAAAGATTATTTTATTATTGAAAAAATATAATTTTGAGCTCACTTCTAAATAAATATTTTTAAAAAACAAAAAAACAGAAAAGTAAGATGGAGCAATCCTTAAATAACTAATTTTATATTTACTTAGCAGACAGATGAATAACCTGGTTTGCTGATGATTTAATTTGTGATTATGGCGCATTAGACTTTGAACATCAAATAATTAAAAAAAGAATCACTAACATGATTAGCTAAATCATGATGTAGCACTAACAGGGGGAACCTGACATGATGTAGCAGCTTCGTTTTATCCACTTACCTATTCAATTTGCACCAACCATCACTCAGCAGTATTCCTTCAACCCTGCAACCATATAACCCTTTCAATGGAAAATTAAATTATTTTAGCTAATCAGTAACCCTCCATTACAAAAATTCTAATTTGTTCAGCTTCCTAATGTTAAAAAGGCATAATGATTTATAAGAAAATTATTTGTCTCTCATTTAACATTTTTAAATTTTATTATTTATGAAATTATATTAAAATAGATGAAAAATAATATTTATGTGACAATCTATATGTATAGCGTCTCACAATCTCTCTCTCTATATATATATATATGCTACATCAAGAAAATTGATAGACTTTAAAGTTTTCATTAGACAAAAATAGTCATTATGGAAGGTATCTTTGAGCCTGAAAAGAAAGATATCTTTGATTCTTTTTCTGGGTACATTGTTCAGCCAAGGTGACCTGTAAATCCAACAAGTTGTTAGCTAGGGTGCAGCTACGTTCCCATCATTTAAAATATAGCACAAATATCTCATATCTTACTGGCCAGCCAGCATTCCTGACTTCCAGGATCCAACCATAGAGGGTCCCATTTTTCTAGAATTCAAATTAAATTAAATTTTATTGTTTTGAATTTATTTAATTTATTGATTTTAAAATTTTAAAATTTTTTCATAGGACTTTTAAATTATTTTTATTATTTTAATATATAAAATACCTTATATAAAAATAAATTATAAATTAAATAAAGATAATTGAAGTTTTTAACTAAAACTAAATCAGACTAAATAGAATTGAACTGAATTTTAAAATAAATAAATAAATCGAAATCAAACCAAACACTATAATTTAATTCAATTCAATGCAATTTTCTCATCTCTAGCAAAAGGACAAAGTGAGAAGTTGTAAATTGACCATATAAAACAGTAGAGAAGCCTGCAAAAAAAGCACCAATGCCCCCCCAAAATATCATTCTAAATGTGGGCACCGTAGAATCACCAACTCTTTACTCATATCCAAGAGAAGTCGGACCTTGAAACCGATGGCTCAAAGACCACCAGCAAGTGACAGTTGAGATGTGGAAAAATGAAATATCTACAGACCAAGAAGAGCACCAGACACATACAAACATGATCTTATCTGTCTTGTAGAAGCTGCTAGAAATCTCCATTTCTGTAATAGGACATGCAGATATGTCTGTTAGCCTTGCAGGGTAACAAGTATGTGTTGCTGCTTGAGTTTTGTAACTGGTAATAGCTGTTAGATAACACCCAAAGCTCGAAAGTAGCAACAATCAAGTACTAGCAGCAAATGCATGATGCTGAAAAAACAAACTAAAATTTTCCACATAGCGTTATTCAACTAACCAACCAACCAATTGGCATAACTGAATAATGTTTCAATGCAGAAGTAATGAAGGGCAAACTGAGGCGAGACCAACGAGATACAAAAAATTGAACTAGGTTTCTTTAGGGAGTGCCTTCTTAGCAGCCTTTGTAGCTGATTTCTCAGCTTCAGTCTCGGGCAACAGTGGTCAGTGGCATCAATTTCAGCCTCTTCTGGTTGTCGCAGCCCATGCTCTTCCTAATGGATCAAAATCATATATGTTAGCTAATTATTTGGTTCACTATTACTATATAACTTATAATAACATCAGAGCCTCAACAGTCGCACAACATAAAACTTAATTGACATTACCTACATGATTTCTTTTTTTCCCCAATGTCATCCAAATCTTCCATCTTCCTTTGGATCCAAGTGGCAATGGAGTGGAGTAGGGGTAGATATTATCTATTCTACCACCACCCTACTGTTGGCATGCTCTATCTTGCCTATTGTCTCGCTTCACTAATGATGTTTAATCTTAAATATTATTATTATTTTCATAAATGTTAGATATATTCACAATCGCCCCAACTTCTCCCTATTTGATATTTATTAGTTATTTCTAATATTTTCAATGAGCCTTTAGCCTATAAACATGGAAAAATAATCTTGAATATCTCACTGATCATCATATATTGTAGATAAAAGAGAAACTATTTTCAAAATATATTTAAATATAAAACAAAAATTCTATTTTTTCTAAACACGAATAAATATTTAAACATAAAACATCCTCTAAAATTATCTATAAACATAAAATACCATACAAATTCACAATTTTTAAAATATAAAACATTCTCTATACAAATCTAACACGTAAACATAAACATCTCTTGAATATCTAAATATGTTAGATAAGAAATCATTTCTTTGCAGTATAAAATGAAATAAATATTTTGAAAGCCTATATAAAAGTTCTTCGTATGCAATCATAGTTTAAAACAAAGTTAATAATAATAATAATAGTAATAATTTCATAAACATAATAAAAATAATATACTTATTAAATCAAGAGTAATGGAATCATCATCATTCGTATAACATTTTTGGACGGTGTATCCAAATACAAAATTATAAAATATGTAAAAATGGTTGAATTGTTAAATAAAAATATAACATAAGATTATAAAATATACCTTCCATTTGAGTTAATCAATTCCGTAAACATCCATAATAGGACAAAGGGTACTACATTAGAGACTTGTCAACCTGCACTCATATTGTAAAGCCACTATGAACATTTTTAACATATACATCTCTAGCTATTTTTAGCAACAAGGGATACTTGAAACCACCACTCTTCCACCATCCCAATATGTCAAATTTGATTACCACACTTCCTTTCAAAAAGAATTCAATTATTTTTTTTACAAAAAAATATTAACTAAAATTTTAAAATTTTAAACATGATAGCTTGCATAACAATCTACATATACTTCATGCTAATTTTCTAAAAATTTACGAATATTTTTATTTTTAATTTTTTAAGTTTAAATGTTTTATATTTTTAAATTGTTTGTCAATATGACATTAAAACAAATAATATCATATCACCATAAAGTACATGTGGGCCGCCATACGGGTTGCCACGCCAATATTATTAAAAATTTAATGTTCTAATCAACATTTTCACTTAAAAAACGATTTGATTCTTTTTGAAAAGTCAATGACCAAATTTAGTTTAAAAAGAGAATAAGAGCTAATACCTACTAGATCGAATAAAAATATTAAGTTTACATTAAAATCAAACAATACATAAGTGTGTTAAAAGTTCCATAGAGGCCTTTATACTATGAGTTGAATTGTATTTTGTCTTCTATTAAAAAATGGACAAATTAGTCACTGTACGTTAAATTAAAGAGCAAATTGCCCATTCTTTTAAAAGCTCCGTCATTTCTAATGTTAAAAATTGATCTTTATATGGAAGCATGAGGTACACATGGCACGCCATGTGTAGCTGTCTGGTTATTCTGTTAGTCATGCCAATTTTTAACAGTAAAAATAGATGAAGCTGTCTGGTTATTTTGTTAGTCATGCCAATTTTTAACAGTAAAAATAGATGAAATTTTTAACAAAAGGGAACACATATGACTAATTTGTCCATTTTTAATAAAGGGATAATACAATCTGATTCTTAGTATAAAGACCTCCATAATACATTTACCATAAGATATATCCAATTTTAGTACTATCTGAACCAAACATAGCCTAAAAATTTAATATGTTTTGAAATATTTGTTATGTAAATTTAATAAATATATAAAATTAGAATTATTTTACAAAACGATGATTGTATAAAATTGGAAAAAATGGTATTGGTTGGATATGTTAATGGCAAAAAATCAAAGTGGATACATTAGCGCATGGCCATGGACATGGCACTCAAAAAATCATAATCTTAAGGACAATGATCAAATAAGAGAAAGAAGAAAAAAAACTAGTGGAAATTGAAAGGTACAACAATAATGAGTCCTTTTAATTTTAATTTTATTTTATGTTATCGAAATAAACATTATAATTTCTACCATTGTGAAAAATTTTCGCACACAAAGTTGGAATCTTGAAGTTGATGCTATCAGATTTGAAATCTATATAAAATCTTGGGGATGGATCAATAACTTGTTGGACAAAAAGTGCCATTTTTGGAGCAATATATCAACAATTGAATTTTACACCCAAAACTGTTTAGTACATCTCCAATATGAGTGAATAATAGAAGGAAAAGGGAAACTGGTGGGACAGAGTGGACTTGGGTCAGCTCTGGTTTGAAAGTTTAGTGGCATGTGTTAGAATTTTAAATATATCTAATATAAAATTCAAACCGTAAATCAGGATCTATCATTTCAAATCATCAAGAATAAATAAATAATAGAACTAGATGCGGAAGCGTACCTGAATCCATGAATTTCTTGAAATTTTACCAGATCTTGGGGATTTGATTTTCCAAATTAGCACACAAGAAATTCAGAGAATATCTGCTCTCTCTTTCCTAATGATGAGATACTAGAAAAGATATCTTGTGTATAATTTGGGGACCATAACCCTAATATTTATAACCTTGGCATAGTAGCTCTAATCAAATTCTAATTAGTCCATCATTAATCAGAATTTGATTAGAATTCAATTACTAGAGTATCTACACATATTTGACCCATACTTTATTTAATAATTAAAGCCCAATAAAATTTTAACCAAATTAGATCACTTTTAATTTGGGCTAACCTATTATAATAGTAAATAATAACATGTAATTACCCTTATTATATATGTGATGTCCATATTTTCCAACCGCATGTTGAAATCACATTTCCCCAATCAATACCCAAACCATTTCTAGTTGTTCCTTTTCATGCTTTATTTGGCCCAACACAAATATGATGCCATTATCAGACTCTCAATCTCGTGACCTAAATTTTTTTTGTTCAGTTGTAGTCTACGAATTAATAAAATTGTTAATTCATTATGTTAAATTCATATTTATTAAGTTATGAAACTTACTCAGAAACGAATATATAATTATACATTCAAACATGTTTAATTTAAACCGATATTGTTTTTGTTAGTGGTAGGGAATTAACTTGTGTATGCAATGAATAAGTAAATAAAATAGAATCAAAAAAATTGAACACACAAAATTTAATGTGGAAAAACTTCTTAAAAGAGGATAAAAAAATCACGAGTAAAAGGATATTTCACTCTAATTGATAACTGCTAAAAGTAACATGTTTTAATCTCAATTTTAATACGTTTTTAGGTGATTGTAACGCCCAAAAAATTTAATGTTTTGTTTGTTAAAGTTTTCTAATAATTGAGTCTTTGTATTTATGGTTAAGTGTTCTATTTATATGTTTGAGATTAGGGGTTCAAGTTTTCCCTCTTGAGAATTTTCTATTATTTTGGTTTCACCCTTATCTTTGGATTCTCAACTTAAGTTTATTTTTGGGTTAATTCATGTCAAGAATGAGTTTGTTGTTTTGATCGTTAAGTTTTAATTACTTTTTGGTCATGTGTTCGAATCTTTGTACATGCGTTAAGGAAATATTTTTATGCTACTTGTATAAGCCTGTTAGTTTTTTTTTTTTTTTTAGTTTGTGTTGTTTAAAAAGTTTTGTTTAAATTTTTTTTCTCTTTCTTTTTCTTCGCTTCATGTTTTCATTTTCTTCTTTCTTTCTTTTATTTTTTATCTTTTTCATTTTTACTTGCTTTCGTTGACTGTTATCAGGTTTAATTGGAAATTTTAAGTTCTTCTTTACGTCAATTGAAAGGTTATTGCGTAAGTTCTGTTGTTATTCTCTTTTCTCTTACGAAATTTCGTTGTTTGTTTTAAAGTTAGAAATAGTTGTGGTTTGTTTTAATCTACGTTATTGTGTGATTAGGGTTTTGTTAGGCGAAGGTCTTGTGAGAACGGTTATTCCAACGCACTGATTTCATAATTCATTATTACGTACAAGGTAATGGGTGTTTTCTGAGTTGGGTTTCTATGTCAAATTTTTTGACATAAGTTGGGGGTTGTGCGCTAATTTTAGCATTGTGTTGCGAATAATTGCTTAATTGGCTTTTTTATTACCATTTTTAGGTTTTAGACTCCTTCTAGGTGCTTTTACTTCAAAACTGTACCAGGTGTGTACCTAAAACCTAATTTTCTACAATTTTTGAATGTTGAAAAACATGGCTGTTAACGCCACATGGCCGTGTGGTAGGTTGTGTGAGCCACATGACCGTTTGACAAACCGTGTAACTCATTGTTTATGAGTTAGAGGCACACGAGCTAAGGACATGAGTGTGTGTCCAGGCCGTGTAACTCACTGTTTGTATTTTGGGTCACATGGGCTACACCAGCGTGTGTCCAGGCCGTCTAACTCACTATTTTAGATTTAGGTTCACATGGGCGTGTGCTTGTGTAAGAACCTATTTTTAGTAAAATCAAAACAGTGGTTTCAGGAACAAAAATTTGATAAGTAAATATTTATTTTATTATTTACAAGACTATGTTAGGGCCGTGTTAAAATTTTGTTAAGAAATTTCGACATTTGCATGCTTAATTAAGTGAAAAGGATAAATCGTAAAAGGTGCAAAAGTGGAGTTCTAGTAGCTAAAGGTATCAAATAGTTATGAAATTTTAAAATAAGAGGACTTAAATGGTAATAATATCATTCATAAGGTTATTGGACAATATTGGGCATGATTTAAGTTAATATTAAGGTAAATAACTAAGGTTAAAAATGTAATTAACAAATCAACTTAAAATTAAAATAAACAAAAGTGTGGTATCATCTTCCTTAAGAATTTTAACCACCTAAATTAGGGTAGGAGGAAGCCCTATCCAAGTTTTAAAATTTTGACAAGCTCATTCATTGCATGTAAGTGATATTTTGTCTCATTTTTAATGATTTTTATGTTTTTGGGATCGTTGTAGCTTAATCTAGCTAGCTTAGGGACTAATTTGCAAAAATTTTAAAGGATTAGGGTTTTTCCATTAATATGTTTGCATGATTTTATGAAGTTTGATGAAATATTATGAGTCTTTGTTGTTAAATAAACAACTTTTGTAAAGTGATTTTTGATGAAAATGTCAATTAGGGACTTGTTTGTAAAAGTAGCAAAAGTACATGGTGAAATTGTGAAATGATGATTTATATGAGCTGATATGTGCTCATAATAAATTAAAATAGCATGGTTTAGGGATGAAATTGCATAAATTTTCATTTACGAGATTAAGGACTAAATTGTAAAAAAGTTAAAATATTAGGTGCAAAAATATAATTATTCAAAAGTAAGAATTTTGGACTAAATTGAATAGTATGAATAATAAATAGACTGAATTTGTATATTTAGATCAAGATAGACCTCGTACAGATTTAGATCAAGGTAAAGCTAAAGCTTTGGATTTAGATCAAGGTAAAGCTAAAGCCTTAATCGTTAAGGTAAGTTCGTATGATTATATATTGTTTTAATGCCATGTATTTATTTATATGTTAATATAATAATTGCTATGTAATTGTATGATGTAAATCTAACAAAGTTACGACGATTATCGAGCCCCGTTTGAACCTTAGGAATTTGTAAGATACAAATGAAATATCTTTAGGGTTTCCATATCTCGGGTGCTGGTCTTGAATGTCCTACCGATGGCTGAAGTCCTGTATTTGTTGCGGATACTCCACAGCTCATGTGAGTAGGCCTATTTCATAGCTCTTGTGAGCAATGATGTAAAAGAAAGGAAAGGTTACGGTTATATATTTAGCACACTTTGTGTGAGCTATCCCACGTATCCGATGATATTCTAAACGGTTCAACGGGCATGAAAAGGAAAAGAATTGTAAGTGTTCAATATGAACATGATATTATTTATGAAAAGGATTGAAATGGTGAGTTACATTGAAAGCATGTTATGTTAAAGAAGATGGTGAATTCAAGTGAATTATGTTCATTTGTAATGGCTTACCTATGTTAAATTCATGTGGATTATATTTGAGTATGCTAACATATGTTGTTGTTGGTGCTTAGGCTTGTGCCAAGCTTATGGTTGGATTGTATTATGCCTAAATTTAGTGTTATGTAATGAAATGTTAAGTTATGTTTTATGTTTGATGAACTTACTAAGTATTATATGCTTACGTAGTTTTCTTTCCTATGTTTTATAGTTTATCGGAAGCGCTCAATCGGTTTGGAAGCTCGTTGGAGATCTATCACACTATCCAACGAATATATAGGTAGTTTTTGATGTTCTAGCCAAGTTTATAATGGCATGTATAAGGAACTTATGTTTAAAGTTTGGATTGAATGCTAAGTGTTGAATTTGGTATGTGTAAATTTGTTGGTTGTTTGGTACCATTTGGAAATGGTTGTTTTATGTCATTTATGAGATTTTGAAGCATATGAATAAGGATCCAAATGGTAAGTTTATTTTGATATGGTATGGATCAAGTATGGTATGTTTGAAATGTGGTCAATTGTGGTATGTTTTGGTATGGAAATAAGTTAAATATGTGTAGTTGATGTATGGCAAAAAATGCATATGTTTAGGTATGTTTAATGGTTTGTGATTGAGGTGCCTTATTGGCATATTGGTTGTATGAATTAATGTATAGTGAATTGGTCATTTTTATCCATGTTTTGGGTAGGTTTTGATGCTTTGGTCATATATGGAAGTGTGTTTAGGTCCACGCTTGAGGTGGGTGAAGGAAATGGCTTGATTTTGGCCAATTTCTTGTCCACACAGCTAAAGACACAGGCGTATGTCTCAGCCGTGTGTGACACACGGCCATGCGATACAGTTGTGTGTCCCCTGTAGGTTTTAAAGGTTGCAAGTTAGGTAGTTACACGGCCTTCCACACAAGTGTCTGAGGCTATTTCGAAAGTTACATGGCCTGGAACACAGGCGTGTGGGTTGGCCATTTGACCTAAGTTAGAGAGTTACAAACACGGGCTGGGACACGGTCGTGTGTCCTATTTCGATTGTTACACGGCCTGATACATGGGCATGTGTCTCAGCCGTGTGAGGCACACAGCCTGGCCACACGACCGTGTGACCTCTGCAGTCTAATTTTTCTAACTTTTTCCTCAATGTTCCAAATGTTTCTAATTTAGTCCCTAATCATTTCTAAAATGTTTCTAAGGCCTCGAGGGTTTGATTAAGGGACAAAATGCCTGAATATGAATTGATTATCATATGTTTAATAAAATAACTGAAAATTTATGTTTTTACATTACATTTTGTTGTAATTTTTTGTAACCCTATTTTGACGACAAATTCGGGTTAGGGATGTTACAGCTTGGCGGTGTGCTAGACTGTGTAACTCACTTTTTTGAGCCACACGGCCGTGTGGGCCAAAATACTAAAATTTTTCTTATGGCCATAAGCATCGTTCGAATCAAACGTAGGCCTTCTATAGGGTCCGTATAATCTGAATTAGATTGTATAACTTGATATCCAATATTCTGAGGCTGAATAATCAATTATCTGTACTTATAATTTATGTGATAACTATTAATTGATAATGATCTGTATTATCTAATTATAAATTGTAATTGAATAACTGTATGAACATCCTTGATATTTGATATCTACATCTACATTGGATAGGAATGGTAAAAAGAAAGAAATTCTGGTAGTTTAATGATCTGTCGAATTGAGTGGCTAAGCCACAATTCTGTATCTAATTCTTGCGATTTATCGTATACTGATCTGGCAGCTAGTCTGTAATCACTCTAAAATGTGTCATACTGACACTAATTTGTGTGTAGGGCTGGATAAGTACCTGATACCCTATATGATGTGTTGAGATGGTCGAAGATGGTGTGTAGCAGATGGGGGTAGGAAATTGCATCTGATTCTGATTTGTTTTGCATCTGTATCTAATTTGTGCTTCTTATCTAAACTGTTACGATAAAACTGAGTATCATCTGTTTCTGATTCTGTATCTGAATTTGGGCAACTACTGTTATATCTATATTTTTGTCTTGCATATATATCGGCTACACACATTGGGTTATAAGCTCACTCTTTTTCTTGAATAAATTACAAGAAATCCACAGACTTAGGAGGCTCGGCGTGTCGGGAGCTTGGTCATCTCTCTTTTCTAGATATTTTTCTATTTGTTTAAATTTAAACTATCGCATGTTTTATTTCATACTACGATTTGTAAATTTGGATTTCCATATTGGTTTAACTGTTGAAATGCTTTCGGTATGATGAATAATTAAATACTTAAAGGTTGGTTTTTCCTTTAAACATTTTGATGTAGCCTCCAAACTTGGTCTTAACGTCTAGGTTAGATATAGGGTGTTACATTTAGTGGTATCACAACTAGATTTACAAAACTCGGGTTGTGTTTTTGGGCTCTTATTTTTGTTAAAATATGTTTTAAAAGAAAATTTTATTCGAGTAACTCTGAAAACTGATTTTGTAAGAGACCGAATCTCCGGTGTCGAACTTGTAAGTATTTCTACTTTAGTTATCTTATTTAACTAGGAAACTATTGTAACAACTGAACTTGTGGTTTAGTAAGAGACTGTGATATGAACTGTAAAATAAGATATCTTATAGGAATTTTAACTGATTTGTGAACTTCTGGCATTGTAGATAAGTAGATATAATGAGTTCGTGCAGTAGTCATGTACGAGGTTCGCATGGGTGTCGTGGACGCCAAGCGGAAGCTCGAGCAGAATCATCCTTTATAGGCAGTATGCCCAATCTGGAAACCAACGAGACTGTTGGTACTCTTACAGCTGAGACTGGGTCTTAGACTCCGATAGCCAGGGATGATGTACTATCCTAAGCTATGCTACGTGTGTTAGAGAGGGTCGTTGAGACCCATTTCAGATTCGATAGTCGAGGGTCGGTTACTGAATGACTATGATCAAATGGTGAAGAGCCGTTTATGAGTGTCATTGGAGTCACCCCTACAGTGGCCAAGTATTGGTTATAAGCTAGTAAGCGCATTATGAACGACATCAACTACACTCCTGCTTAGAAATTGAAGGGTGTTGTCTCTCTACTCCGAGCTGAGGCCTATCAGTGGTGGTAGACTATTGAGTAGGGCACTCATACCGAATAAATTTCTTGGGATTTCTTCAAGAACATTTTCCAGAATAAGTATGTAGGGGCGAGCTATGTGGAGGCTCGTTGTAACACCCTAACCTATAACTGTCACCAATATAGGGTTACAGAGAATTATCAGAGTTTTCAAACTAAACGAACATAAATCTCAAATATTTCAAATCACATCAAGAATCATATTAAAACCAATTCAAAACATTCATATTTTCCCTTAAATGAGCCTTCGAGGCCCTAAATATGCGTTAGAAACAAGTCAAGACTAAATAAAAAACTCAGAGAATTTTTCAAGAAACAAGGAAAATTTTCAAAGCTGTAGGAGTTACACGGCCATGTGGCTCACACGGCTTAGGGACATGCTCGTGTTTTAGGCCGTGTGGACATTCAAAGTAGAGACACACGGCCATGTCCCGGCCCGTGCCTATACCCGTGTAACTCACTAACTTGGGTCATACAGCCAAGCCACACGGCCTTGTGCTAGGTCGTGTACCCTTTGAAATAACCCCACACGCCCGTGTGCCTGGCCATGTGCTAGGCTGTGTCATAGTTTGACTTGCAACCCTTCAAAAGCTATAGGGGACACAAGGTCGTGTCACTTAGCTGTGTGTTACTCACCCATGTGGACAAAAATTACTCAATTTACAAGCTATTTTTCTCGCCCAACATGCCATGAACCTACAACCAAATTTTCACATATATGTAAGCCAAAACTAGATACCAAATTCAAGCATAATCAATCTATAAATTTAAGGTATACAATCACTCAACCAATATGCCCATGGGGCACCTCAACTTAACATTTAATCTTGTATAAATACAATCTCAATTTGACTAAAATGTTCAACTAAACTTGAACTAATCTTACATCAATAACCAACCATTGAATTCACCTACTAAAACATACCAGTTTGTACCAAAATTTCCATTCAACAATTAGCACCGAAATGTACATATATTTCATATAAAACAAGATACCAATTCATCACATTTCCAACACATCACAAGACACTTATAGCATCTATATTTTAGATTACCATTTCATCCTTAAACATCCAAGCATCAAGATCAAAGGTAACAACCACTTAAAGACTAAATATTTACATATCAAACTAAGTTCACAATAACACACAAAATCCTAAATACAAGCCAAGCAAATGGCAACTTCAACAACCAAAAGCCTATACATGCCATTATAACTGAACTTAAAAACATCCGTAGGTATCGATATAGCTAATGGATAGTGTGATAGATCTCCGATGATTTTCCAATCCAAATAAGCTTTCGATAACTACAAATACATAAAAATAAACACAAAGTAAGCATGTCATGCTTAGTAAGTTCGTAACAAATATAGTCTAAGTTTGTTAATACATTAAACAACCACAAAGTATGTATATCCAAATTCAACATGAGAATAGCTAATTCGAAAACTCATATATATATACACATTCATACTCTTAATTTCCACAAAGGTAAGCATTACCTACCTTTCATCATAATAATGAAATTTACATTAAAAGCTCTTACTGAATCTCACATGAGGTAATAGTACGATGGTTAACACATCTTTTTTTGTAATTCGATAACTGAAGTTATCTCTTTTCATAGCTCGATAGCCGAAGCTATCCCATTTCATAATTTAATGGTTGTCACCAACCTTTTTCAATATTCGATGGTCGTCACCATCCCTTTTCATAATTGATAGTTGAAGCAATCCCTTTTCATTCATCGATGATCGCCGTTACGTCTTTAAATTTTTCCGTCAATACACAATTTAATATTATGCAATAATAACATTTAAATCATAATTGAAAAACACTATTTAAACGTATGAACTTACCTCGACGATAAATGTGGAAAACGAAGTCGACTAATCCGAAGCTTTTTTCTTGCCTCGATCTAAAGCCACATGTGAATTATCTTGATCTAAATGAATAATTTAAAAAAAATTAATAATTAATCTATTCAATTCAATCCAAATTCACTTTTTTGCAAAATTACACTTTTACCCCTAATATTTTGATTTCTTTACAACTTAGTCCTTAAGCTCAGAAAAATGAAATTCATACAATTTTACCCCTACCCAAGCCTAGCGGAATGTCATATACACTTATAAAAACCTACACATTTCGTTAATTCACAAATTATACCATGAATTTTTCACATTTTTCAATTTAACCTTTAATTGATAATTTCATCAAAAATCTCTTTACAAAAGTTGTTCACCTAACAACAACTATCCATTTTCTTCCATCAAACAAAAAAAGCAACCAATATTCATTCATAGGGAAACTTAAATCCTTTAGCAGTTTTACAAATTAGTCTCAGGCTAGCTAGATTAAGCTACAATAATCCCCAAAACATAAAAATATTAAAAATGAGACAAAAATCACTTACCTATAAGTAAGATGAAGTTGTCTAAAGTTTATGCTTAATAATGGGTTCCCTAAACCCTAATTTCGGTTGAAGAATAACTTAAAGATGATAGCTTTAATTTGGTTTTATTTAATTTATCATTTATTTACCAATTTACATATATAACCTTTAATAACATTAATAATTACACAAATGCCAAGCCATATACATCCACTATTACTATTTATGGTCTAATTACCAATTAAGAATTCATACTTTAAGGTTCTATAGCTATTTAATCCTTTAGCTACTAGAGTTCAATTTTTACACTTTATACGATTTAGTCCTTTTTATCAAATTGAGCATATATATGATAAAATTTCTTGACGAAATTTTTATAAGGTACTACTATCATGATGTAGACAATAAAATAATAAAATAATTATTTTGATCAGACTTATGGTCCCAAAACCACTATTCAGATTTCATTGAAAACGGACTGATACAACTCTCACCTTAAGGGAATTTTCGTCCCTAAAAATCTTACCATAAAAAAGGTTCGAATATTGCTTTCTCATAGCTCCCTCGGGTTCCCAGGTGGCTTCTTCTATGCCATGTCATTGCCAAAGAACCTTTGCTAAAGCTATGCTCTTATTTCTCAATCATTTAACCATTCGAGTCAAAATTCGGATGGGTTCTTCACTATACAACATATCAGACTGAATCTCCACATTCGTCGGGGAGATAACATGTGAAGGATCAGATCGATACCGATGTAACGTAGAAATGTGAAAGACATTATGTATCTTTTCTAATTCTCAAAGCAAAGCTAATCGATACGCAACAGGTCTGATCTTTCTATAATCTCATACAGCCCAATAATTCGCAGACTTAATTTTCCTTTACGGTCGAACTGAAGAACTTTCTTCCAGGGCGATACTTTTAGAAACACTCTGTCGCTGACTTGAAATTCTATGTCTTTACGTTTAAGATCCGCATATGATTTATGTCGATCTGAAGTTGCTTTCAAACTATCTCGAATCACCTTTATTTTTTCTTCAGTGTCACGAATCAAATCAACCCCGTGTATCTTTTTCTCACTAAGGTCAGTCTAGTATAATGATGTTCAGTATTTACGACCATACAAAGCTTCATAGGTGTCATTTTTATGCTCGATTGATAACTGTTGTTATACGCGAATTTGACCAACAATAAATATTTCTCTCAGTTACCTTCAAACTCTAATACGCAACAACGAAGCATATCTTTGAGTATCTGAATTCTTACTCAGACTAACCATCGGTCTGAGGATGAAATGCAATGCTAAAATGCAACCGCATACTAAGAGCTTCTTGTAACTTTTTCTAGAATCGCAATGTAAACCCCAGATCTTTATCAGAAATGATGGAAACTGGTATCCCGTGTAATCTGAAAATCTCAGAAACGTATAATTCTTCTAATATCTCAAGGTAGTAATTTGTATGTTCCGGAATAAAATGTGTAGACTTTTTCAGACGATCAATAACAACCCAAATTGCATATTTCTTCCTCAGAGATTGGGGCAAACTCAATACGAAGTCCATTATAACTCGATCCTATATCTATTCTGGTATCATTACTGGCTGCAATAATCCAGAAGGCACATGATGTTCAGCTTTAGCTTGTTGACATACTAAACATCTCGATACAAAATCTGAAATCTTGCGCTTCATTTCTGGCCACCAGTACATTTGTTTCAAATCCCTGTATATCTTATTACTTCCCAAATGATCAAACAAGCTACCATTATAAGCTTTGTGCAAGATTTTTTAAATGAGCTTAGAATTCTTCGGTACACAAAATTTACCTCTGAATCATAAGCAATCATCGAGTCCTATCTGAAATTTTGAATCGATAATCAACTTACTCTATGGCTATTTAGGTAGCAACTAAACATCACATTTCTGAGCTTCGTTAATCTGTTGTAAGAACATTGGTCTAGCTTTCAACTTGGCTAAGATTGAACCATCGTCAGATAATGTCAATCACGTATTCATAGCTCGTAAATAAAAAAAAGATTTTCTGCTCAAAGCATCACCAACTATGTTCGCTTTTCCCGGATGATAATCAATAATCAACTCATAATCTTTTAACAGTTCAAGCCATCTGCGCCGTCTCAGTTTCAAATCTTTTTACGACATTAGATACTTGAAGCTCTTGTGATCGGTAAATATATGACATTTTTTGCTAAACAAATGGTGTCGCCAAATTTTTAATGCAAATACAATAGCTACCAACTTTAAATCATGTCTCGGATAATTCTTTCCGTACGACTTTAACTATCTAGAAGCGTAAGCTATTACTTTGCCTTCCTGCATCAAAAAACAGCCTAAACCATTTAAAGATACATTACTGAAAATCACAAATTATTTACCCGATTCAGGCTAAACTAGAACTGGTGTCTCAGTCAACAGTGTTTTCAACTAATTTAAACTTTGCTGACATTTCTCAGACCATTCAAACTTCACATCTTTCTGTAATAGTCGCCTCATCGGTGTAGCTATCATCAAGAATCCTTTGACAAATCTTCTGTAATAACCGGCCAATTCCAGAAAACTTCTAACTTTGGATACGTTTCTCGATGGTTTCCAATCAACAACTGCTGAATTTTTACTTGGATCAACTCTAATACCTTCGGTTGATACTATATGTCCCAAAAAACCAACTTGTCGGAGCCAAAACTCACATTTGCTAAATTTGGAAAACAGTTGTTTTTCACGTAGGGTTTGTAACACAATTTTAAGTGTTCAGTATGCTCAGACTCGTCTCATGAGTAAATCAAAATATCGTCAATGAATACCACAACAAATATGTCTAAATATGGTCTAAAAATTTTGTTCATTAAATTCATAAATACTGCAGGTGCATTAGTTAAACCAAATGGCTTCACAAGAAATTCGTAGTGTTCGTACCTAGATTTGAATGTAGTTTTCGGCACATCCGAATCTGTAATTCGTAACTGATAGTAACTAGAGCGAAGATGAATATTCAAAAATACTAGTGAACTTTTCAACTAGTCAAATAGATCATTTATTCGAGGTAGAGGATACTTATTCTGGATTGTAACCTTGTTGAGCTGACTGTAATCAATTCACAATCTTATCAATTCATCCTTTTTCTTAACGAATATAACTGATGCACCCCAAGGTGAGAAGCTGGGTCGAGCAAAACCTCTATCTATCAACTCTTGAAACTGTGCTTTCAACTCTTTCAACTCAGTAGGAGCCATTTTGTATGGTGCTATCGAGATTGGTGATGTTCCTGGTACTAATTCACTAGCAAACTCAACTTCTCTGATTGGCAATAATCTAGGTAACTCCTTTAAAAACACATCAGAATACTCGCAAACCACTGACACTAATTCAAGCTTCGATTTAGATATGTTAGAGTCCAATACGTTTGCAAGGTAAGTATCACAATCTTTTCTTACATATTTCTGCGCTAATATAGTTGAAATAAAAATAGGCATGTAACAACCTGTTTTTGGGTCAAATCAAAATAGTATTTTCGGGACCACAAATCTGAAGTAGAAATATTTATTTTATTATTTCTTTAAGGTCTACAGTATTATTGAATGATTGTGTAAAAATTTCGTTAAGAAATTTTATCAATTGAGTGTCTAATTTGACTAGAAGGACTAAATTGCAATAGGTTCAAAACTTGAGTTCTCTATGTTAAAGGTGCATAATTGCTATGAATTCTTAAATTACATGTCCTTAAATGGTAATTAGACCATTATATCTTAGTATGGAAAAAAATGGGCATGGTTAGATAAAATTTCAAATTTTTAAATGAATGGCATTTTAGTTATTTGGTAAATAAAGACAAAAATTAACAGATAAAAGATGTCATCTTCATCAAATTAGTCCCCCATAGCTGAAAATTGCAAGAAGAAGACATAATTAGGGTTTCAGCCACTTTCAAGCTCGATTGTAAGTCTGTTCTTGCCCCGTTTTCATGATTTTTATGTTTTTAAAGTTGTCTCAACCTAATCTAGCCTTTTTAAGGACTAATTTGAAAGAAAGGTGAAGGTTAAAATTTTACTCATGTTAAACATGTATGTATTTTGATGTTTGATGGTAGAAAATGCATGTTTGTTTTTTGTTAAATGACTTTTTTAAAGTGATTTTTGGTAAAAAGGACAAATAGGGACTTATTTGTAAAAGTTTATAAAATGGGTATAAAAATGTGAATAAATGAAAAATGTGGGCTGTTATGAGTACTAGTAAGTTTGTCTAAGCTTGGGTTGTAATGAAATTGAATGAAATTTATTTTACGAGCCTAGGGACTAAAACGTAAAATGTTGAAAAGTTAGGGGCAAAAATGTAAATTTTGCCTTGTGTGTTTTTGGGTTGAATTGAACAATTTGATAATGAAATAAGTTAAATTTGGTATTATAGATCAAGAAAAATGAAGTTCGGGTCAAGATTAGGGGAAAAACAAAGTAATTGACGAATAGCTCTCTTTGGTTGTTTTTGTAACCAAGGTAAGTTCGTATTAATTGTATTTAAATGATTTAATATTGCATGAACTGTATGATAGATTGTGTGGACGAGTTGAACTCTACGGACGAGTTCGACGACGATTCAGTAAGCAATAAATCCCGTTGAACCTTAGGAATAAATTAAGATACAAGTGACATGTCACTAGGGTTACCATGTGTTATGTGATTATGTGATCCGGGTGTTGGTCCCTTATGTCTTACCGCTGGCTGAGTATACCCAAATATGTTGCGATTACTTGACAGCTTGTGTGAGCAGCACCGAGTAGCTACATCTTGACTGACAACTTGTGTAAGCAGTCCCATTGATTAGCTCGAGAATGAGCAATTATGTGATATGAGATTGAGGTAGCATTGGCTACATATATGGCACTTAGTGTGCAAGATTCCCAAGTGTCTGGCATTATTACTGTAACGCCCCTAACCCAAATCCGTCACCGGAATAGAGTTACGGAGCATTACCGGAGTTACCGATTCATTTATCAGATATTTCATTAATCCGATATCTTTTCTTTTCCACGTTCAAGTCTCGTATTCAAGTTATCCAGATCTTTATAAAGAAATTTGATCGTCGTTTTCATTTATTTCATGTTATAATACATTCAACTAATGCTCTAAACAAAATTATCATTTTACCCCTAAACTTTTAATTAATGATGATTTCATCCTTAGGTTAAAATAAAATAAAATTATTGCAATTTAATCCTTATTTCCAGTCGTTATTCTCACACAAATTGATAACAACCTATGAATTCTATAAAATGTCAGAATTTTCCATAATTTCAACACTTTTCAATTTAATCCATAAAACATGTTTTTCCCTGATCTTGAGCTAAATTAATAATTTCATTCAATTTTGTAATTTAAATAATAAGATAATCCATTTCATGCAAATTGGTCATTTCTAACATTTTTTTTACAAAATTGCCCATAAAATTTTACTTTTATTCAATTTAGTCCATGAGCCTAAAACATACAAATTACCCATGCTAGCTGAATATTCATACATATTTTCCTCCTCCTCCTCTCCATTCCACATCCTTAATTTATATAACATGCAACAAGTAACATTATCAATAATTTCACTATTTACTTATGTATATTCAAAATTGTTCATTTGCGTCATAGTCACTAAATTATTTATATCTTAAGCTACAGAACTCGAAATTAAGATCCACTAATTTTCCCTGAAACTATACTTACTTATCTTATTACCATAAAATTTTCAGAATTTTTGGTTTAGCCAATAAGTACAGTTTATTCTTTAAAGTTTCCCCTATTCTGCTGTCTGACAATTCCGACCCTTCTTCACTAAGAATTAATTATCTCATTGTACAAGATTCGGATGATGTTCCAGCTTATTTCTATTGAAAATAGACTCTTTAAGGATTTTAAACATATAAATTTAATCCCTTAATTATTTTTATCCAATTTTTTATGATTTTCCAAAGTCAGAACAGGGGAACCCAAAATCATTCTGACATTGTCTCACAAAACTTATTATATCTCATGATTTACAATTCCATTCTTACATCGTTTCTTCTATAAGAAACTAGACTCAATAAGCTTTAATTTCATATTTTATTCATCCTCTAATTAGATTTCTACAATTTTTGGAGATTTTTCAAAGTTAGACTATTGCTACTGTCCAAAACTGTTTTAGTGCAAAATGTTGATTTTCATTCTGCCCCAAATTTCACAGTTCATACAATTCAGTCCTTACTTAATTAACCCCTCAATTAAACTAATTTTCTCAATTAATACTTTTCCTAGACATTATAAGTTATTTCATAACTATTGAAATTCAAAATTTCCACATAAAACTCTAACTTCAAACTCTTTTACAATTTAGGTCCCAAACATTCACTTTCTATTCAATTCTTTCAATAAAATCAACATATAAACAATTTAAAGCTCTAATTTTATGTCAAATCATCATATACTTCCAGAACATATTCATAGAAACTTTCAATTTCTTTCATAGAATCAAGAACTAATGAATTCAACAAATGGACCTAGTTGTAAAAGTCACAAAAACACAAAAATTTCAAGAAATAATCAAGAATTGAACTTACTTGCAGTAAAAATATGAAAAACCAGCTTAAGGGAACTCTTCCATGGTGTTTTTTCTGATGAGAATGCAGAAAAATAAAGAGAAATCTAGATAATTCCACTTTAGTCCTAGCTTTATTAAGTAAATTTTGCAATTTTGCAATTTTGCCCTTAATTCCCCTTATTTTCTTGGTGATTTCATGCTCTTGCCGTCCAGCCCAAATAGACCTTGGGTCTATTTTCCTTTTAAACCCTCTTTCTTTTATCATTTAAGCTATTTAATCATTTCCCACAATTTTGCATTTGATACAATTTAGTCCTTTTTGTTCAATTAGCTATCAAGATACTTTAAAATTTCTTGTGAAACTTTAATACTAACTTATTAACACTCCATAAATATTTATAAAAATATTTATGGCTCGATTTAAAATTCTCGAGGTCTCGATACCTCGCTTTCAATTTCAATTATTTTAATATATATATATTTTTTAGTACATTTCACTATTTCAAAATTTTTCCTAACTTCAAATTTAACTTATACTCACTAAATTAATAATATTTCCTACTCATTTGTCGAATTTAGTGATCTCAAATCACCGTTCGACACCACTTTGAAAATTAGGTCATACAACTCCCCCTTTAGGGATTTTCGTCTCGAAAATCTTACGAAGAAGTTGCTTTCAACACTCATAAAACACCTTTACTAACTTCTCGTAATCACAATTTGATTTAACCTCGAATATCTTTTTCCATTCACCTTTGAACTCTAGAACACAATGTTGGAACATCTTGTCAAAATTCTAAATTACCCTCTCGGGGATACATATACTCGATTGATCATCAAATGAAAACTCAGTACCTCTTGAAATGATCATACAGATCTTTCTTTGTCAAATGAACAATCATAAACTAAATAACATTTTCCTTTCCGATGTTAATGACAATCCCAATTCAAATCTATAGTCATTCTATCTCATAACACACTAGTATTATCATTGACGCAATAATCCTAAATGTGCTTAATGTTCGAAACACTTGCTAACAAATAGACATCGAACATGAACTCAAAGATATTATGTAACGCTCATGCAATCACTAGTACATCTAACTCACAAGAAGATAATAAAGATCTTGATAATTTCTCAAAGAAAGCCGTAAGAAAAACAACGCTTCTGACTCGGACTTCCATCATAACAGAGATAATATATTTCCGCATGTATAAAACAAAATCATAATCGGTAGAAACATAAGAATAGTCTCACATAAATTTTTACCATTAACTTCATTTCCAACATATTAAAATAGAATTCCAAGAAGATGAAGAAATGACGATTATAAACCGACCAGACCAATAGGGCTTTCTTCTAACATCATAATTAACTAGCATTCTCAAAACATTAGAACTCCACAAGAGACTGAACAACCACACACATATCTCTGAGGATAAAAGAATATATAGAATACCCAGAAAAGATAATCATATTCGTTTCAACTGTAACTATCACACACAGACATCTTTACAACTCAATTATCATTTCATTTTTTTTTACTAATTCTGTCATCATGAACCCCGCATCATTCCATTCACTAACGAAAACCAATTCGGGAAAAATTTCAGCAAACACATACTTCGACATCGATTCGAATAAGTCGACTAGCCGAGGTTAACTTTTTCTTTAACCGTGACATTACGTAATCTGAATGATCTTTAGAATAATCGATATCTTTTTTTTCAAAAGCGTATTCACTTGTCAAACTATTTTCAACTCATCGCATTATTAATTATTCCATTACTTTACTCATTAGTTTCACATTTGTGAACTTATTCAACATTTTTTTTTTTGTAAATTTTCATTATAAAATACTACATTGGTAAGAGGGTGAGGTCGTAAAGCCTCTAACGAGTTCTCATAAATACACACATATAACTTAGCGTTTATCATCAACATCATATCATCACAATTACATAATTCACTTCAAGCAAATTAACATACATGATTATGTTACACGAACTTTTCAATTATCCATTTCAAACTAGTGTACTTAAACATACATTCCATGAATTTTGAGTAAATTTACTCCTAGCATTTACTTAACCAAACAAGTCAGACACATAATATCATATGAATGCCACACAAACATAGATAAGTTTATCACAATATAAACTTTCATTTCATTCACGTTTCATCATTTCTCAACTTTTGATTATCTCATTTCGTACATTGTCACATACATATCATGAACTTCTATTCTTACATTTCTAAGTTCCTTCTCATCATAAACACATTTCAAATATCTCAATATCACTAACTCATACTTCTCTTACCATATACATAATTTAAATTTAACATTTAATAATAAATAATTTGAATTATAGTAATACAATCGACGTTGAGTATGTTTGTACTCAGTGGTATTACCATAATTCAAATTATAAATACTATAATAAATAATAGACATCAAACATGTAACAATATAAGTCATATGTGTTAATTATGCTTGAATTTCATATCTCGGCAATAGTCTTTCATCAAATGGCATCATATATCATCTATATTATCTTTAATCAATTCATGAACCTTTGGTTCAAGCTTTCAATCTCATATCTCTATTTCAATTCACAATTCACATTTCTTTTCATAATTCCACTTTTTCACACTTTCAATAGTTTAATCGATCAAATTCATTTGATTTTCTCATTTCATTTACTCAACCCTATTAACATAACTCGGACTCAGACGGATATACGGATCCAACCAAACACATCAGTAAGGCACATTGTGCCTAAAATGATACATAGTACCTGATCAGAATATGACACATAAGTGCCTGAAACGACACATAAGGTGCCTGCTGCGACACACAAGGTGCCTGAAATATGACACATAAAGTGTCTGATCAGAAAAGCCGACAAATCCCGTACACTTCCAGTTCCTATGGCATGCCAATTATATCCGACTAGTCTGACAAGTTAATAGGGAATTCAATTCTCATTTCAATTTCACTTAATATTCATATTTACCCCTATTAACAAGACTCGAACTTTGGCAGATACACGGATTCCATCCAAACACACCAAAATGTCCAACCAAAACACACCAGTATAATCCTCCAAAACACACCAGTATCATATAATCCTCCCAAATACACCAGAATAATATAATCCATCCAAAACACACCAGAATAGCACAAAATGCCTCTTCGGATAAATCCGAAGGATATAAACATCAACATACCCAAATCTCATCTCCAAATCCTTCTCAAAATCCTATGGCATGCCAACTATATCCGACTCGGTTAGAATGCAGTTAATAGGGTATTCAATTCACTTTCCATTTCCAATCAATACACATTTCAATTAATCACATATTCATATCAATTTCATCACATTCCCAATCAATAAAATTTTCAAATATAACATATATCCAAAATTCTATTTCCACATCAATCACATATATCCATACAAATTTAATTCAATATTGATACTTACCTTAAAATTTTACTTACTATACACATAAATTTAAATATAACATTTATTCACACCTTTATGAGTTCCGACTTATCATAATCTACTTTTGCTCATATATTTGAGTATCGCTTTCAACATTATCATAATTAGCTCGGTTGGGAAAGTATCTCTATCTTTAAGTAAAATAAATCTCATCAGAGCTGGAAGATATTAAATTATCTTATCACAAGTTATATAATGGCATGTATTTCTAGACTTTACATATGTTACGTTCGGTCCGAGAACCGACTAAACCTTAGCTCTGATACCAATAAATGTAACGCCCCTAACCCGAATCCGTCACCGGAATAGAGTTACGGAGCATTACCGGAGTTACCGATTCATTTATCAGATATTTCATTAATCCAATATCTTTTCTTTTCCACGTTCAAGTCTCGTATTCAAGTCATCCGGATCTTTATAAAGAAATTTGATCGTCGTTTTCATTTATTTCATGTTATAATACATTCAACTAATGCTCTAAACAAAATTATCATTTTATCCCTAAACTTTTAATTAATAATGATTTCATCCTTAGGTTAAAATGAAATAAAATTATTGCAATTTATTCCTTATTTCCAGTCGTTATTCTCACACAAATTGATAACAACCTATGAATTCTATAAAATGTCAGAATTTTCCATAATTTCAACACTTTTCAATTTAATCCTTAAAACATGTTTTTCCCTGAACTTGAGCTAAATTAATAATTTCATTCAATTTTGTAATTTAAATAATAAAATAATCCATTTCATGCAAATTGGTCATTTCTAACATTTTTTTTACAAAATTGCCAATAAAATTTTACTTTTATTCAATTTAGTCCATGAGCCTAAAACATACAAATTACCCATGCTAGCTGAATATTCATACATATTTTCCTCCTCCTCCTCTCCATTACACATCCTTAATTTATATAACATGCAACAAGTAACATTATCAATAATTTCACTATTTACTTATGTATATTCAAAACTGTCTATTTGCATTATAGTCACTAAATTATTTATATCTTAAGCTACAGAACTCGAAATTAAGATCTGCTAATTTTTCTGAAACTAGACTTACTTATCTTATTACCATAAAATTTTCAGAATTTTTGGTTTAGTCAATAAGTACGCTTTATTCTTTAAAGTTGCCCCATTACTCAGTTCGACGATTCGACCCTTCTTCACTAAGAATTAATTATCTCATTGTACGAGATTCAGATGATGTTCTCGCTTATTTCTATTGAAAATAGACTCTTTAAGAATTTTAAAAATATAAATTTAATCCCTTAATTATTTTTATCCAATTTTTGATGATTTTCCAAAGTCAGAATAGGGGAACCCAAAATCATTCTGACATTGTCTCACAAAACTTATTATATCTCATGATTTACAACTCCATTGCTTACATCGTTTCTTCTATAAGAAACTAGACTCAATAAGATTTAATTTCATATTTTATTCATCCTCTAATTAGGTTTTTACAATTTTTGGAGATTTTTCAAAGTTAGACTATTGCTGCTGTCCAAAATTGTTTTAGTGCAAAATGTTGATTTTCATTCTGCCCCAAATTTCACAGTTCATACAATTCAGTCCTTACTTAATTAACCCCTCAATTAAACTAATTTTCTCAATTAATACTTTTCCTAGACATTATAAGTTATTTCATAACTATTGAAATTCAGAATTTCCACATAAAACTCTAACTTCAAACTCTTTTACAATTTAGGTCTCAAACATTCACTTTCTATTCAATTCTTTCAATAAAATCAACATATAAACAATTTAAAACTCTAATTCTATGTCAAATCATCATATACTTCCAGCACATATTCATAGAAACTTTCAATTTCTTTCATAGAATCAAGAACTAATAAATTCAACAAATGGACCTAGTTGTAAAAGTCACAAAAACACAAAAATTTCAAGAAATAATCAAGAATTGAACTTACTTGCAGTAAAAATATGAAAAACTAGCTTAAGGGAACTCTTCCATGGTGTTTTTTCTGATGAGAATGCAGAAAAATAAAGAGAAATCTAGATAATTCCACTTTAGTCCTAGCTTTATTAAGTAAATTTTGCAATTTTGCAATTTTGCCCTTAATTCCCCTTATTTTCTTGGTGATTTCATGCTCTTGCCGTCCAGCCCAAATAGACCTTGGGTCTATTTGCCTTTTAAACCCTCTTTCTTTTATCATTTAAGCTATTTAATCATTTTCCACAATTTTGCATTTGATACAATTTAGTCCTTTTTGTTCAATTAGCTATCAAGACTTTAAAATTTCTTGTGAAACTTTAATACTAACTTATTAACACTCCATAAATATTTATAAAAATATTTATGGCTCGATTTAAAATTCTCGAGGTCTCGATACCTCGTTTTCAATTTTAATTATTTTAATATATATATATTTTAGTACATTTCACTATTTCAAACTTTTTCCTAACTTCAAATTTAACTTATACCCACTAAATTAATAATATTTCCTACTCATTTGTCGAATTTAGTGATCTCGAATCACTGTTCCGACACCACTGAAAATTAGGCTGTTACAATTACTCTGAGTGGTTCACAGGTATGTCAAAGATGAGATTAAGTGTAAATTCGTTACGAGATGGTACAGGTATGTAATCTAAGCTTATGATTATTAATGCGTGAAATGACTATTTCAAGGTAAGTTGTGATAGAAGTGAATTATGATCTTGAGATTATGGTAAATTATGTCATCTTATTTTATATTAGTTGCATGATTAATCTATGGTAAGGTTGTTTATTTCTTCATGCAAGCTAACTAAGCTATATAGCTTACTCCGTTTTATTTTCAATGTTGATTGGAGATCGTTGGAAGTCGCATCACACTATCAAACTATCCTTTGGGTACCGATGATTTTAAAATGTTTTGAGAGTATGGCATGTATAAGGACCTGGTCTTTTTGTTCTATGTGTCATTTGATTTGGCCAAATGTATTGGCTTATATTTGTTTAAGGTGATTTGGTATTTAGCCATGATATTGGCTTATTTTGGCTGAAATGGTTGTGAGCCCATTTATATAAGTATATGTGTTAATGCCTTCTTGGTTTTGTGTTTTGTAATGGGTTGCTATATGTTTATTATGGTTAAATGACTTGTTGTAAAATGGACGAGATGGGTCCTTGGGTGTGCTAGGAAACCTAAGTAGAATTATGCATGATGAAAGTATTCATGTTGATACTTGTGAATGTGAGTTTGGTATGAATTGATTTGGTAAATTATGCTATAGTAAATATGTTAAGTGTTGGTAATGAAAGATATGATTTAGCCTTGTTTATGGATGTTTTGGTTGCTTAAACATGCCATGGATTATGCCATTGAACTTGTGTATGTATAGGTGTAAAAGAGGGTGACAAATGGCTTGGTAAATAGCCTTTATTTTGTCCACATGGGTCTAGGCCGTGTGTGACATATGGTCTACCCCATGGGCATGTGTTCTGGCTGTGTGTTCCCTGCACCTTAATTTTGAGAAACAAAATGCTCAAAATTGAGCATACGGGCGTGTGTCTCAGCCGTGTAAGGGACACAGCCTCAGGCATGGGCGTGTGTCCCGATCGCGTTAAGTTTGCACCTATTTTATGAAAATATAATTTACCACACGGCCTGGCACACAGGCGGGTGACTTGGCCGTGTGACATCAATTTGTTCATGCATTGCAAAGTAGAGAGTTACATGGGTTAGGGACATGGGCGTGTGTGATCACACGGCCTGCCCACATGGGTGTGTCCCAAGCCACACGGGCGTGTGACCCCTGTTCATAGCACAAAATTTTTAGATTTTGTAAAAATTTCATGAGTGCTCAGTTTAGTCCTGAACCACTTTCAAAGCATGTTTCGGGCTTCGTAGGCTCGTATTAGGGACTTTATGATTGAATGTGAATGTTTTTAATTTGGATGAAAATTTATGGCCCGAAATTGTATGTTTGCTCGCATTGTAAGTCTGGTAATGCCTCGTATCCTGTTCCGGTGTTGAATACGGTTAAGGGGTGTTACAAGGCAACCTACTCACACTATCCGATTCAATACGAAGTGTCTCACATATTGACCTAGGGGGTTCGATACTTTAACCACAAATTCAGTGGACTCAATAGGTAAATTCTTACTAGACACTAAATTCAGACACATATATGAATGAGTTGATCCCGGATCAATCAAAGCAATAACATTAGCGTCAAATATAGAGAAAGTACCCATAATAACATCAAGCACAGAAGCTTCCTCTCGTGCACGAATAGCGTAAGCCCTAGCTAGTGCCCATGCTTTAGCTCTCATAGCAGAATCTTTTGTTTCACTTCGGCTACTACTTGCATTTCTAGGGTTACAAGGTGGTTTATCCCTCATGGCAATGTTGCTAGGTTGAATATTCTGAGCTTTTTCTTTCTCAGATATTTCCGGGCAATCACGAATAAAATTTTTAAGAGAACCACACTTGAAACACGCCTCGTCTTTTGCTTTACACTCACAAAAATGTCGACGTCCACACCGTTGACAATCAGGTTTATTATCCTTAAAGCTACCTACACTAGCCACAGATGTAGCTTGCATCTTGGAACCTGCATAATGTTTGACTCGGTCTCTATCAGGGTATCTCACTGAAGTAATCGAACAACTATGATGTTCTTTCAATCTCTTTGACTGTTATTGATACGACTTTACGATCGACCTTTTTTTGAATCTCTGGCTTCAAAATCAGCTTTTCTTTTCTCTTTGATAAGCTCCTCAGCTTTATGTGCTCTGTCAATTAAAATAACAAATTCTTTTAGTTCAAGAATCCCAACTAGGAGTTTAATATCCTCATTTAATCCGTCTTTAAACCGTTTACACATTGTAGTCTCGGTTGGAATACACTCCCGAGCATATTTACTCAATCGAACAACTCTCGTTCATACACTGATACTGTCATATGGCCTTGCTTAAGCTTAAGAAATTCTTTACACTTCCGATCTAGAAATCTCTAACTAATGTGCTTTTTTCTTAACTCGCTTCGAAAGAATTCCAAGTCGATACGCTTCCTCGGCACAACTGAAATCAAAGTATTCCACCACTAATATGCTGAATCTTTTAGTAGGGATAACACACACTTTACACATTTAGATGGTGTACAAGATAACTCGTCAAAAACTCGAATTGTATTCTCTAACCAAAACTCACCTCTCTCAGGATCATTATTAACTATAGCTTGAAATTCTTCAACCCCATATTTGCGAATTATGTCTACTGGTGGCTTATTAACTCGTACTATTTCCACACATTGAGGAACAATGGGAACCAATTGGGAAACAGATAGGGGTAGAGGTTGTTGTGCCACTAGATTCGTTTATACGAACTCGGTAAACCACTCACACATCATTTGGAAGAAGCTTCCTTATCTTCTCCTCCTCGGTCTTCAGATATCGGCCTCGAACCACTAGACGCTTCTGTATAAATGGAAACTTTTGCGTTACTTTTGACTTCATCGGAGTCGGCTCGGTTGGATGTCATTGCTTTAAGAAAACATGTTATAAGACAATCATGAGATATCACACTATCAAATGTTATATAATTGCATGTATAGCTAGACTCGTACACGCTACATTCAGTCCGAGAATCGACAAAACCATAGCTTCAATACCAATAAATGTAACACCCCTAACCCGTAATCTTTGCCGGTATAGGGATATGAAGCATTATTCGGAGTTTTCAAACCAAACGAACATAAATCTCAAACATTTCAAATCACATCAATAATCATATTAAAACCAATTCAAAACATACATAGTCCCTTAAACGAGCTCTCGAGGCCCTAAATACGTGTTAGAAACAAGTCAGGTTTAAATCGAAAACTTAGAGAATTATTCAGGAAACAAAGAAAATTTTCAAAGCTGCCGAGGTTACATGGCCAAGGAACACATCCATATCTCAGGCCATGGGGACGTTTGAAGTAGGAACAGACGGCCGTGTCCCAGACCGTGCCCATACCCGTGTAAGACACTGACTTGGGTCACACGGCCAAGCCACACACTCATATGCTAAGCTATGTACCCTTTGAAATAACCCCACATGCCAGTGTTCCAGGCCGTGTGCTAGACCATGTAACAGCCTGACTTGCAACCCTTCGAAAGCTACAACACGGCTGAGACACATACCCATGTCTCTACCCGTGTAGATGAAAATAGGCCATTTTACAAAAATATTTTCTGGCCCAACTTGCCATGAACCTACAACCAAATTTTCACATATATGTAAGCCAAAACAAGGCACCAAATTCAAGCATAATCAAGCTATAAATTTAAGGTATACAATCATTCAACCAATATGCCCATGGGGCACCTCAAATCAACATTTAATCTTGTATAACTACAATCTCAATTTGACCAAAATGTTCAACTAAACTTGAATTAATCTTACATCAATAACCAACCATTGAATTCACCTACTAAAACATACCAATTTGAACCAAAATTTCCATTCAACAACTAGCACTAAAATGTACATATATTTCATATAAAACAAGGTACCAATTCATCACGTTTCCAACACATCACAAGACACTTATAGCTTCCATTTTAGATTACCATTTCATCCTTAAACATCCAAGCATCAAGATCAAAGGTAACAACCACTTAAAGACTAAATATTTACATATCAAACTAAGTTCACAATAGCACACAAAATCCTAAATACAATCCAAGCAAATGGCAACTTCAACAACCAAAAGCCTATACATACCATTATAACTGAACTTAAAAACATCCATAGGTACCGATATAGCCGATGGATAGTGTGATAGATCTCCGACGACTTTTCAACCAGAATGAGCTTCCGATAACAACAAATATAGAAAAATAAACACAAAGTAATCATGTCATTCTTAGTAAGTTTGTAAGAAATATAGTCTAAGTTTGTGAATACATTAAACAATTACAAAGGCTGTATATCCAAATTCAGCATGAGAACAACTAATTCGAAAACTCATATATATATATATATACATTCATACCCTTAATTTCCACAAAGGTACACATTACCTACCTTTCATCATAATAATGAAATTTACATTAAAAGCTCTTACCAAATCTCAAACGAGGTAATAGTACGATGTTTAAAATATCCCTTTTTGTAATTTGATAACCGAAATTATCCCTTTCATATCTCGATAGTCGAAGCTATCCCATTTCATAATTTGATGGTCGCCACCATCCCTTTTCATTGTTCGATGGTCGTCACCATCCCTTTTCATAACGTGATAGCCAAAACCATCCCTTTTCATAATTTGATGGTTGTCACTATCCCTTTTCATAATTTGATGGTCGTCACTATCTCTTTTCATAATTAATAACCGAAGTCATCCCTTTTCATTCATCGATGATCGCCATTACGTCATTGAATTTTTTATCAACATAAAATTTAATATTATGTCATTATAGAATTTAAATCATAATTGAAAACACTATTTAAACGTATGAACTTACCTCGACAATAAACGTAGAAAACGAAGTCGACTAATTCGAAGCTTTTTCCTTGCCTCAATCTAAAGCCGTAGTTGGATTATCTTGACATAAATGAATAAATTTAATAATTAATCTATTCAATTCAATCCAAATTCATATTTTTGAAAATTACACTTTTGCCCCTAATGTTTTGATTTCTTTACAACTTAGTTCTTAGGCTTGAAAAAATGAAATTCATACAATTTTACCCCTACCCAAGCCTAGCCTAATATCATATACACTTATAACAACCCACACATTTCATTAATTCATAAATTATTCCATGAATTTTTCATATTTTTCAATTTAACCCTTAATAGATAATTTCATCAAAAATCTCTTTACAAAAGTTGTTCATGTAACAACAACTATCGATTTTATTCCATCAAACAACAAAAGAAACCAATATTTATTCATGGGAAAACTTAAATCCTTTAAAAATTTTACAAATTAGTCCCTGGGCTAGCTAGATTAAGTTACAACTATCTCGAAAACATAAGAATTATTAAAAATAGAACAAAAATCACTTACCTATGAGCAAGATGAAGTTGCTGAAAGTTTAAGCTCAAGAATGGCTTCCCAAACCCCTAATTTCGGTTGAAGAATAACTTAAAGATGATAGCTTTAATTTGGTTTTATTTAATTTATCATTTATTTACCAATTTACATATATAACCTTTAATAACATTAATAATTACACAGATGCCAAGCCATGTACATCCACTATCACTATTTATGGTCTAATTACCAATTACGAACTCCTATTTTAAGGTTCTATAGCTATTTAATCCTTTAGCTACTAGAACTCACCTTTTACACTTTACGCAATTTAGTCATTTTTATCAAATTAAGTATGTAAACGGTAAATTTTTTTTACGAAATTTTTATACGGTACTACTATCATGCTATAGACAATGAAATAATAATAAAATAATTATTTTGACGTCAGATTTGTGGTCCCAAAACCAATATTCTGATTTCATTGAAAACGGGTTGTTAGAACTCTCCCCCCTAAGGGAATTTTTGTCCCTGGGAATCTTACCAAAAAAGAGGTTTGGATATTACTTTCTCATAGCTTCCTTAGGTTCCCAGGTGGCTTCTTCTATCCCGTGTTGTCCTCCGAGGATCGAGGTATCAATTGCCCCGACTGAGATTCAAACTTATGGTGATTGTGGGAGGCATCTTCTAGGTGAGTGTTGGAGGAAATTAGGGGCTTGCCTCCAATGTGGGTCGATGGTGTTGGAAAAGTGGGTTTGGAAAATGAAACAAAAAATAAATTTAGGGAAAAACAAGAGTTTTAAAAATTTTCCAAAATAAGATCTTAGTTGTGATATCTAGAGTAATAAACACTTAATAAAAATTATACATTTTCAATTCGTCTAGAATGAGCGCTTCGATCGAGTAGCCTTCTTCGCTATCCTCAAGCTCACGTCTGTCGAGTGTGGGCTCACTTCGAATTAGAAAATTTTTCCCAAAAATTATCAATGGGGTAATTTTACAATTTATCTAAACTTTTGGGTCAAGTTGTCAATAAGAAAAATATCTTTAGAAATTCTCAGGAATAATCTCTTCATAGGATTTTCTCTCTACAACTTTATCTTGAATTCAAGTGTGTAATTAATGTCCTAAGGCTCACTTTATATATGAAGAGCTTAGAGAATTCAACTATGATTAAACTTAATGTAATGGCCTAAATTCAAAGTTATCGGAACAGTGGTTTCGTAACCACAAATCCGATTTAAAGAGAAATTTATTTCAATATTTTTTCATGAAAATTGATATGATAGGAAAATCGTATGAAAATATAGATAGAAAAATTTTACCGATTTAGTGGTTAGTTAGAAAAAGAAATTATTGAAGAAATTGGGTAAAAACAAGGTATCGGGACCTCTATATCATAAAAACGAGTCAAAAATAATTTTATAAATATTTATGAAATGTTAGTAATGTGGTATTAAAATTTCGTTAGGAAATTTTAATGTTTGGGTAGTCAATTAAATGAAAAGGACTAAATTGTAATAGGTGTAAAAGTTGCTAGAATGATTAAATAGCTTAAGAGTCTAATGAGAAAGGATTTAAAAGGGAATTAGACCCAAAATTTGTTTGGGCTGGATGGCAAGGGCATGAAATCAGTAGGAAAATTGATAAATTAAGGGCAAAATTGAAATATTGCAAAATTAACTAGATGAAACTAGGACTAAATAGGAAATTTCTAGATTTCTCTTCATTTCTCTTCAATTCAGCCAGCTAAAAATTCCGTAGGAGGGTTCTCTAAGCTGGTATTTCATAATTTGTGCACCAGGTGAGTTAATCCTTGCCTTTATCTTGTAATTTTTATGTTTCTAAGACTTTTACAACTAGGTCCTACTAATAAATTCATTAGTTTTTGATGTCATGGATGAAATTGAAAGTCACCATGGTTGAGTGCTGTAATTTATGATGAAATAGAATCAAATTAAAGCTTTAATTTTTTTTATTAGATGATTTTATTAGGTAATTTCAATAGAAATTGATTTTTAGGACCTAATTGTGAAAATGCTTAGAATTAAAGTCCATTGCTGAAATTCTGATTCCTAAATGTTTTAAACTAGTTTAAGGCGATAGAATAAAATGTTAATTGAGAAAAATCAGCTCAATTGAGAGGCTAATTGAGTAGGGACGAAATTATCATTTATTAAAAGCTTAGGGGAAAAATGGTAATAAACAGCTTGCACAAAAACAGTTTGGACAGCAGCAGTAGACTAACTTTGAAAAATAACCATAAATTTTATAAATGAAATTAGAAGATGAAAAAAATATGGAATTAAATCTTATTGAGTCTAGTTTCTCATAGAAGAAATAGTGTAAGCAATGGATTTCTAAATTTTGAGATATAATGAATTTTGTGAGACAAGGTCAGAATGAATTTGGGTTCCCCTGTTCTGACTTTGAAAAATCATAAAAAATTGAATAAAAATAATTATGGGCTTAAATTTATATTTCTAAAATCCTGAATGAGTCTATTTTTAAGAGAAACAAACAAGAACATCATTTGAATCTTGTATGAAGAGATAATTAATTTTTAGTGAAGAAGGGTCAGAACTGTCAGACAGCAGAACAGGGGTGAATTTAAAGAATAAACTGTACTCATTGGATAAACAAAAAATTCTGAAAATTTTATGGTAAGAAAATATATGAGTCTAGTTTCAGGGAAAATTAACGGATCTCAATTTGGAGTCCTGTATCTCGAGTTATAAATAATTTAGTGACTATGACTCAAATAGACAGCTTTGAATAAACTATAAATAATAATAGTTGAATTATAGAGAATGTTGCATATGAACATGAAATGTATTAAATTGATAATTAAATTTATTTTTTTAGATCCAGAAGATTCAAATACGAAGCTAGATCGAGGAAAGGAAAAATTTTAGGATTAGTAGATTTTTGTACACGAACAAGTATCAAGGTAAGTTCGTGTAACTTGAATTATATTCTTAAATTGCTTGAGATTGTATGTTATTGATGTGAATATGATTTGAATGTTCATTGTATGAAAATTAATGAAACATTGATATATTTGATAAAAAGGGGAAGAAATCCCGGTTGAATGAAAGGAAATTTCGATGGATCTCTGAAAAGGAATTGACGGTAAAAAGATCTAGCTTGGACGGGTGATCCTATCTGATATAGCCCTCCGAAGAATATGTGGAAAATGGATTTAGCTTGGACGGTAATCCGAATTAGGTTCGAATTTAGCTTGACCGGTAATCCGGATCCAAGCTCATTAGAGTAATTGTCGTTGCAGGATTTAGCTCGACGGTAATCCCGACAATACTCTATGAGTTTATATTGCAAGGATTTAGCTCGACGGTAATCCCGCTACAAGAATGAGGTTCGCGGGAGTGTGCTCTCTGAAATGGAAATGTGCGCACATGAATATGAATTGACGGACTCGGAAATGTACATTAAAAGTGTACCTCTGAAAATCCATCGAAATTCCGAGAAATTCAACGGGATAAATATGAAAAAATAATAGAGTACATCAATTATGATATATATTATTATTGACATATGGAAATTATTGTACTAACTTGAATGTTGAGTTGTGCATATTAGGGTAATAATGCATTGAATGGTGTTTATTGTATTGTATTGAAAATATTAGGTAAGTATAATTCTTGTTACATGAGCTTACTGAGCACAAAGTGCTTACCCCGTTTCCTTTTTCCCTATTTTGTAGTGTTAAGAGCTCGGAGGTCGGATTTGGTCGGAGACACATCACACTATCAACCTCAGGATTTCGGTATATAAAGAAACTTTATTTTGGATATCAATGGCATGTATAAGCTAATAAAGTAAATGTTAACGTGAAATGAATGTAAAGTTAGCCATTAGTATGGTTAACAAACCTGGTTTTGGGTATGTGATGACGTTATTTTATAAATATGCATGAATTTATCTTGGAAATATGTTAAATTGGATTGGTTGATGTGGATTGTTTTTGGTTTAAAATTTCAGGGAAGGTTAGATATCTATAAAGGGGTTATATTGAGTTAAAAAAAATTTAATTCGTAAACTCTGGTAATACTTCGTACCCTATTCCGGCAATGAATACGGGTAAGGGTATTACATTTATTGGTATCAGAGCTATGGTTTAGTCGGTTCTCAGACCGACATAGTAAATACGGGATTAGCTATATATGCCATTTAAATTATTATTGATAGTGTGATATCTCCTGACCATTTAAAATGTGTTTTTCTTATAGTAAATGTCTACCGACCGAGCTCAATCTGAGGAAGTTGGGAGTTATGCTCCGGCTTCAGTACAAAGAGAAGAAAGTAGCAGTATAAGGCCCGAGACAGAAGGTCGATGGGAGGAGGCAAAAATAGCCTTCTTTCAAATGATGAATGAATGGTTTAGTCAATACTTAAGAACTAACCTTGTAGTGCAGCAAGTTCAAGCTCCCCCTCCTGCTCCTCCACCGGTTCCCGAAATCCCACAGGGTACAGGTACTGAATCTGTCAGAAAAGGGAAAGCTCCAGTAGATAAAATTCGAAAATATAGGGCCGAAGAATTTAGAGCAGCAGTTGATGATGATTCTGAACGAGCTGAATTCTGGTTAGAAAACACTACTTGGGTTTTGGAGGAATTATCTTGTACACCAGAAGAATGTCTGAAATGTGTCGTCTCACTGCTAAAAGACACAGCTTATCATTGGTGGAACACTAAAGCTTCAGTTGTTCCGAAAGAAGAAATTACATGGGAGTTCTTTCAGAATGAATTTAAAAAGAAATATATCAGCCAGAGGTTCCTTGACCAGAAAAGAAAATAATTTCTTGAGCTGAAACAAGGCAATAGATCGGTATCTGAGTATGAAAGAGAATTTGATCGATTAAGTAAATATGCTCGAGAATGGGTACAGTCAGAAGCTGAAATGTGCAAAAGATTTGAAGAAGGGTTGAATGAAGACATTAAGCTACTGATCGGAATTCTTGAAATTCAAGAGTTTGCTACATTGGTAGAGAGACTTATAAAGTAGAAGAATTGAGCAAAGAAAAGAAACAGGCTGAGAGGGAAGCTCGAATTTTTAGTAAAAGACCGATGGAAAAATCCCAGTTTTTTGCTCCAAAGAAATTGAAGAAGTATCAGGATCGTTCTACCTCAGCCACTGGGTATTTGGATAGAGAGCGAGGTTCTCAACGCACTAATCCAAGACCTTACACTCCATCAGTGGCCAGTGTTGGTAGTGTTGGCACTCCTAAGCCGATATGCCAATATTGTAATAAAATCCATTTTGGTGAATGCCGATTTAAGAGTGGGGCTTGTTACCGATGTGGTTCTCTCGACCATTTCCTTAGAGATTGTCCAATAAGGGGTGAAAAAGAAGATGAGCAGATATCAAAGCTAAGTAATCCAATTTCGAGGGGCAAACCACCTCGACCATCTGGTAATATCAGTGGTAGTCGAGGAGCTATGAAAGATATTGCAGGTAGGTCTGAAGCACGAGTACCTACTAGGACATATGCCATTCGTGCCAGAGAAGATGCCTCAGCACCCGATGTTATCACAGGTACATTTTCTTTACTTGATACTGATATTACTACATTGATTGATCCTGGTTCTACACATTCATATATATGTGTTAAACTTGCAATTATTAAAAATTTATCTGTTGAACCTACTGAATATGTGATTAAAGTCTCGGACCCCCTGGGTCAGTCTATTTTGGTGGATAAAATTTGTAAAAATTGTCCACTGATGGTAAGAGGTTATTGTTTCCCGGCTGATTTGATGTTACTGCTATTTGATGAATTTGACGTGATATTGGGCATGGATTGGTTAACCCAAGCATGATGCAGTAGTAAATTGTAGACGGATATATATTGTGCTAAAATGTCAGAATGGAGAGTTGCTCTGGGTTAAATCTGATCAGACAGAGGGGTTATCTGATGTGATTTTAGTAATGACAGCATAGAGGTATGTCAAAAAAGGGTATGATGCTTACTTGGCTTATGTACTTGACACCAAGGTATCTGAGTCAAAGATATAGGCAGTACCAATAGTATGTGAATTTTCTAATGTGTTTCCAAAGGAATTACCAGGGTTGCCACCAGAAAGAGAAGTGGAATTTTCTATAGATTTGATTCCAGGAACTACTCAGATCTCCATAGCTCGTCTTGGATGGCTCCTGTAATTAAAGGAGCTAAAGACACAATTGCAAGAACTTGTTGACTGGGGTTTTGTCCGACCGAGTCATTCACCTTAGGGTGCTCCGGTTCTGTTTGTGAAAAAGAAAGACGGGTCCTTGAGATTGTGTATCGACTACCGGCAACTTAATAAAGTAACCATAAAGAATAAGTACCCGTTACCCCAGATTGATGATTTATTTGATCAACTGAAAGGTGCTACTGTGTTTTCAAAGATTGATCTTCGATTAGGTTATTATCAGTTACGGGTAAAGGAGTCAGATGTGCCAAAAACAACCTTTAGAACCAGGTATGGGCATTATGAGTTTCTGGTTATGCCGTTTGGGCTAACTAATGCACCTGTAGTATTCATGGATTTGATGAACCGGATATTCAGACCGTACTTAGATAGATTTGTAGTAGTATTCATTGATGATATTTTGGTTTATTCTCGGGATGAAGAATAACATGCAGAACATTTGAGAATTGTGTTGCAAATTCTGCGAGAGAAGCAGTTATATGCTAAATTCAGTAAATGTGAATTTTGGCTTCGAGAAATGGGTTTTCTTGGACATATTGTATTTGCCGAAGGCATCAGGATAGATCCAAGTAAAATCTCAGCTATTGTCAATTGGAATCCACCAAAGAATATATCTGAAGTTAGAAGTTTCTTGGGTTTAACTGGTTATTATCGGAGATTTGTACAGGGATTCTTTATGATAGCTTCTTCGATGACTCGATTATTGCAGAAAGATGTAAAGTTTGAATGGACTGATGAATGTCAGCAGAGTTTCAACCGATTGAAAGATCTACTAACAAAAGCACCTGCATTAGTGCAGCCTGAACCAGATAAGGAATTTGTTATTTACAGTGATGCCTCATTAAATGGTTTAGGTTGTGTTTTAATGCAAGAGGGTAAAGTAATAGCCTATGCTTCAAGACAACTTAAACCATATGAAAGAAATTACCCAGTACATGATCTTGAATTAGCTGCTATTGTATTTGCGCTGAAGATATGGCGGCATTACTTGTACGGTGAGAAATGTCATATTTTTACTGATCATTAAAGCTTGAAATATTTGATGACACAGAAAGATTTGAATTTGAGACAGCGCAGGTGGCTTGAACTGATAAAGGACTATGATTTGGTTATTGATTACCATCCGGGTAAAGCTAATGTTGTAGCTGATGCTTTGAGCTGGAAATCTCTATTTGTTTTACGTGCTATGAATACCCGGTTGTCACTGACTGGTGATGGTTCAATCATAGCTGAATTGAAAGCTAAACCAACATTTTTACAGCAAATATGTGAAGCTCGGAAGAATGATGAGAGGTTCTGAGTTAAGCGGGCACAGTGTGAGTCGTAATGATTCGAATTTGATTGGTTCGATGGTTGTTTATTATTCGAGGTAGCGTATGTGTACCTCGAATTGAGCTTATCTGAGAAGATTCTACGCGAGGCTCACAGCAGATTATATATCGTACATCCGAGGAGTAATAAAATGTATAATGATCGAAAAAGATGTACTTGGTGGTCGGGAATGAAACGTGATATCTCCGAGTTTGTATCAAGGTGTTTAATATGTCAGCAAGTTAAAGCTGAACATCAGGTACCTTCGGGATTACTTCAGCCAATTACTATACCAGAATGGAAATGGGAAAGAATTACTATGGATTTTGTATCGGGGTTACCTTTGTCTCCAAGGAAAAAAGATGCTATTTGGGTGATTGTTGACCGATTGACAAAGTCAGGTCACTTTATTCTGGTACGTATGGATTATTCTTTAGATAAACTAGCTGAACTGTACATATCTGATATTGTCAGGCTACATGGAGTGCCTGTCTCCATTATATCAGATAGAGATCCCCGATTTACGTCTCGTTTCTGGGACAAATTGCAAGAAGCCTTGGATACTCAGTTGTATTTCAGCACTGCATTTCATCCTCAAACAGATGGTCAATCTGAGCGTGTAATTCAAGTATTGGAAGATATGCTCCGATGTTGTATACTAGAGTTTGAAGGTAATTGGGAGAGGTATCTACCTTTTATTGAATTTGCTTACAACAATAGTTATCAGTCGAGTATTAAAATGGCTCCGTATGAAGCTTTGTATGGTAGAAAATGTAGAACAACGTTATATTGGATGAGCTCGATGAAAGGAAGATACATGGGGTTGATTTGATCCGGAAGCGAAGAAAAGTAAAGGTTATTCGAGATAGTCTAAAAGCGACTTCCGATCGTCAAAAATCATATGCCGACCTTAAACGAAAAGAGATTGAATTTCAAGTCGGTGACAAGGTATTCCTGAAAGTGTCTCCTTGGAAGAAAGTTCTCCGATTCGGTCGAAAGGGTAAACTGAGTCCAAGGTTTATCGGGCCATATGAAATCATAGAAAGAATTGGACCGGTCGCTTATCGATTGGCATTACCACCGGAACTTGATAGAATCCATAATGTTTTTCATGTATCTATGTTACGACGATATCAATCAGATCCTTCACATGTTATTTCTCCGACAGAAGTAGACATTCAACTGGATATGACTTACAGTGAAGAACCGGTTAAGATATTGGCACGGGAGACAAAAAAGCTTAGAAATAAGAAGATAAATTTGGTGAAAGTATTGTGGCAAAAGCACGGGATTGAGGAAGCGACATGGGAACCAGAGGAGGCAATGAGGAAACAATACCCAAATCTCTTTACTGGTAAGATTTTCGAGGACGAAAATCCTTAAAGAGGGGAGAGTTGTAATGGCCTAAATTCAAAGTTATCAGAATAGTGGTTTCGTAACCACAAATCCGATTTAAAGAGAAATTTATTTCAATATTTTTTCATGAAAATTGATATGATAGGAAAATTGTATGAAAATATTGATAGAAAAATTTTACTGATTTAGTGGTTAGTTAGAAAAAGAAATTATTGAAGAAATTGGGTAAAAACAAGGTATCGGGACCTCTATCTCATAAAACCGGGTCAAAAATAATTTTATAAATATTTATGAAATGTTAGTAATGTGGTATTAAAATTTCGTTAGGAAATTTTAATGTTTGGGTAGTCAATTAAATGAAAATGACTAAATTGCAATAGGTGTAAAAGTTGCTAGAATGATTAAATAGCTTAAGAGTCTAATGAGAAAGGATTTAAAAGGAAATTAGACCCAAAATTTATTTGGGCTGGACGGCAAGGGCATGAAATCAGCAGGAAAATTGATAAATTAAGGGTAAAATTGGAATATTGGAAAATTAACTAAATAAAACTAGGACTAAATAGGAAATATCTAGATTTCTCTTCATTTCTCTTCAATTCCAGCAGCTAAAAACACCATAGGAGGGTTCTCTAAGCTGGTATTTCATAATTTTTGCACCAAGTGAGTTAATCCTTGCCTTTATCTTGTAATTTTTGTGTTTCTAAGACTTTTACAACTAGGTCCTACTATTAAATTCATTAGTTTTTGATTTCATGGATGAAATTGAAAGTCACCATGGTTGAGTGATGTAATTTTATGATGAAATAGAATGAAATTAAAGCTTTAATTTGTTTATTAGATGATTTTATTAGGTAATTTCAATAGAAATTGATTTTTAGGACCTAATTGTGAAAATGCTTAGAATTAAAGTCTATTGCTGAAATTCTGATTCCTAAAGGTTTTAAACTAGTTTAAGGTGATAGAATAAAATTTTAATTGATAAAAATCAGCTCAATTGAGAGGCTAATTGAGTAGGGACGAAATTATCATTTATTAAAAGCTTAGGGGAAAAATGGTAATAAACAACTTGCACAAAAGCAGTTTGGACAGCAGCAGTAGACTAACTTTGAAAAATAACCATAAATTTTATAAATGAAATTAGAAGATGAAAAAATATGGAATTAAATCTTATTGAGTCTAGTTTCTCATAGAAGAAATAGTGTAAGCAATGGATTTCTAAATTTTGAGATATAATGAATTTTGTGAGACAAGGTCGAATGAATTTGGGTTCCCTGTTCTGACTTTGAAAAATCATAAAAATTGAATAAAAATAATTATGGGCTTAAATTTATATTTCTAAAATCCTGAATGAGTCTATTTTAAGAGAAATAAACAAGAACATCATTTGAATCTTGTATGAAGAGATAATTAATTTTAGTGAAGAAGGGTCAAAACTGTCGACAAAGAGAACAGGGGTGAATTTAAAGAATAAACTGTACTCATTGGATAAACAAAAATTCTAAAAATTTTATGGTAAGAAAATATGAGTCTAGTTTCAGGAAAATTAACGGATCTCAATTTGGAGTCCTGTATCTCGAGTTATAAATAATTTAGTGACTATGACTCAAATAGACACTTTGAATAAACTATAAATAATAATAGTTGAATTATAGAGAATGTTGCATATGAACATGAAATGTATTAAATTGATAATTAAATTTATTTTTTAGATCCGAAGATTCAAATCTGAAGCTAGATCGAGGAAAGGAAAAATTTTAGGATTAGTAGATTTTGTACACGAACAAGTATCAAGGTAAGTTCGTAACTTGAATTATATTCTTAAATTGCTTGAGATTGTATGTTATTGATGTGAATATGATTTGAATGTTCATTGTATGAAAATTAATGAAACATTGATATATTTGATAAAAGGGAAGAAATCCGGTTGAATGAAAGGAAATTTCGATGGATCTCGAAAAGGAATTGACGGTAAAAGGATCTAGCCGGACGGGTGATCCTATCTGATATAGCCCTCCGAAGAATATGTGGAAAATGGATTTAGCAGGACGGGTAATCCGAATTAGGTTCAATTTAGCTTGACCGTAATCCGGATCCAAGCTCATTAAATAATTGTCGTTCTGTGGGATTTAGCTCGATGGTAATCCCAACAATACTCTATGAGTTTATATTGCAGGGGATTTAGCCTGGACTGGTAATCCCGCTGCAAGGATGAGGTTCAACGGGATAAATATGAGTTTAAATGTGCGCACATGAATATGAATTGACGGACCCGAAAATGTACACTAAAAGTGTACCTCTGAAAATCCATCGATATTTCGAGAAATTCAACGAGATAAATATGAAAAAATAATAGAGTACATCAATTATGATATATATTATTATTGACATATGGAAATTATTGTACTAACTTGAATGCTGAGTTGTGCATATTAGGGTAATAATGCATTGAATGGTGTTTATTGTATTGTATTGAAAATATTAGGTAAGTATAATTCTTGTTACATGAGCTTACTAAGCACAAAGTGCTTACCCCGTTTCCTTTTTCCCTATTTTATAGTGTTATGAGCTCGGAGGTCGGATTTGGTCGGAGACACATCACACTATCAACCTCAGGATTTTGGTATATAAAGAAACTTTATTTTGGAAATCAATGGCATGTATAAGCTAATAAAGTAAATGTTAACGTGAAATGAATGTAAAGTTAGCCATTAGTATGGTTAACAAACCTGGTTTTGGGTATGTGATGACGTTATTTTATAAATATGCATGAATTTATCTTGGAAATATGTTAAATTGGATTGGTTGATGTGGATTGTTTTTTGTTTAAAATTTCAGGGAATGTTAGATATCTATAAAGGGGTTATATTGAGTTAAAAAAAATTTAATTCGTAAACTCTGGTAATACTTCGTACTCTATTCCGGCAATGAATACGGGTAAGGGTATTAGACTTAATCACTTTAATATTAAATTAATATAATATTTATTAAGATAAATATTAGGTTAAATTTAATATTAAATCTTATTAAAATAATAAAATATTTATTATAAGATCAAAATTTAATTTAATTTAATATTACAATAATCACTTTAATATTAAATTAATAAAATACTATTAAGATAAATATTAAATTTAATTTAATTTTAAACTATTAAAATAATATTATTTTGGAATAATTAATCAAATCAAATTTTCTAATAGAAGCCCAATAGAAGTGTAACTTTTGAACTGATCAACCACTGATTACCAACCGTCGTAGGTCATTGGGATGATACCTTGTTCGGTGATCTAGTTTTGACACCCTTAGAACACCCCAAGTCGATTCGACTGTTGCCAGTTCGGTCTAGCCACCAATTGGACTGGTGGCCCAGTTTCACATACCGAGCTTGATTCGACCAATTTTTGAGTATTGGTCTCGATTTTGGATTCCCGAGCTCAATTTACAATATCATGTCCAATTTTCAAGTTCAATTACCCATTAGGCCAATTTTCTGACTTGAAAATTAACTTCTAAAAATATCATATTAATTTTAATTAATTTGATTAATTTAATTTTACTTGATCAAAGTTATTTTCCAAGTTGTAGAATTTTCTTTTGATTCAAATGCAGTCCTAATCAAGCTTTTGTTGAGCTAGCAGAGAGACCAATCGGACATATACAATTAGGCTTTAGTGATTGCAATTATGTCTAGAAGTGTCGTTACAATAATTTGCAATTACTTAATCATGGAGTCAGTCCACAATAAGTACTATGATTGAAAACTCCTTATTGTGTACTCTTTACGAAAGCAGTTCATCTAACTTTTTTGTCTAATGACCTCGTCATGTGTATGTTACCCTCATATGATATCCTTGATTCCTTTGAGTTATATCCGTTCACTCAATACAATCCTATTTTATCTCATTGTCACTATTATGTCTTCTTAATGATTGATATAATCACTGTCAACAAATTACTGTGATAAATTGCTCGTTCGAGAACTAGCAACCCGTGGCCACATTTCATATTTATCAATCCACACAATGCCAATAAGAAGGTATCATTAAATCTTTAATTGAGCTATGAATTCCATTGTTGCTAGTAAAGTCATGCCATACACAATTCATGTACCCAACATACCGGTTATAGGCCTGATCATCTTTAAAGCATAAGTCTCCATTTATATCAAAGCATATGAGTTGCATACGCATGGTCAATGACTAACTTAGGGTTTAGGGAAATCACACTATTAATGTCACAAGTGAATTATTTCACAAACGGATTCAAAATTAATTCATCTTAGGTCCAGTCTAGTGTATCATTCTACCAATAAATACATCTATGTCTCTACTCGTGGAGTTAGCTGCTCCGATAGCCAAGACTAACCATCTCCTCAATTGGAATTGTAAACAATATAATAATCCTTCTTAGTATTTGAATCAAATGCTCACTTTGATTCTTTTACGAGATTACAGACTCATTTAAATTATCTACTGAAGTAAGTTGTCTTTCTCGTATTGTAAACATTCTTTACAAATGCCACTTATATTCAGTTTGAACTTTAGACAATCAATGAGCTAATATTTTCTTGTCACAATTTTGCTATGCATGTAAAATATAGAAGACAGAAAATATAAAAGACATAATTGTGAAATGTAAAATTAACTTTATTGATAATACTCTAGAACGTCATATTTTTATGTGCTAATTATATATTTATTTTGAGTATGATGTTACTAATTTGGGCTATTTATGGTCTTTTATCTTTTAGGGACTAAATTGGAGGCAAGAGAAAATTTAAGGGTAAAAAGTACCAATTTGAATATATAATGGGCCAACATGCAAAGAAAGAGAAAAGTGGTGCCAAAAATGCAAACATGGAAGACCCAAGGACTACAATGCAAAAGAATAGATTTTATAGCACAAGACTCTATTTTAATTTCAATTATATTAGGATAATTATTAAGGATTTTTATTTAGATTTAAATTTTAGGATTTATTTTTATTTATATTTGTTTATCTTTAATTATCTTTATTTATTTGTATTTATCGTTTAGAATTTTATTAGGAATAGACTAGGTTTTCTAATACTATAAATAAGGGATGGAGTGACACATATTTGACATCTCTTTTTCTGTAATCACTCCCTCTCCCAAAAACTCTGTCTTTTTGTTCTCTCCATATTTTCTTCAATAAAAATCCCATATCTATTTTATCTATTTCTTCCCCAAAAACCATAAGCCACTAAACCAATCTAGCCGAAGGTTGTCAAAATTCCCCAAAAAAGATTCATGAGGCTTAGAATCCGTGCTTAGCCTTCTCAACAGGGTATTCATCGCTTCTCCGTATTACGGGGCTGACGCTTCCATCCATGTCCCTTAATAGGTGATCTTTTCAACTTGTGCAAGGAACGGCCGCTTTGTACGTTTTGGGAAGATTGCACAGTTGGTTCGTTGGCTTTCTGCGTCAAAGGTTGGCAAATCCAAGAGACAAAACGGTGTGGTATTCGTTGTTGGGAAGTGGTGATCTAGCAGAAGATAGTCCCACAAAAGCGATTATTGGCTAGAGTCAGGTTCAGTCAAATCTTCAGTTTAAATCTTTAAAGCTGGTGGTCGTAGGCGTCCTCTTCCACTATAACTGGCTTATCTTGCTCGAAAAGGGTTATTTAAAAGTCAAGGATTGAACCCAAGGCGGAACGATACAACCAGAGGCTGGAATTTCGCCACATAAGAAACTTTCTTTATTTTCAAACTTTGTTTATTATTTTTCCATGTTAACTTCTGCAATCTATTTAATTTCACAATTTCAATTCACTTTAAATTTTGTTTTTATTTTTTTTCCAGATTCTTAATTCTATTTTTTTTTATTTTTCAAGAACGCAGGTTTTCTTGGCCAAGAAATTGTCCAGGATTTCAAGAAACGAGTATTCGTACAATCCAGTCCCTGAGGATCGACCCTACTTCCCCTTTACTATTATTCTTACTATTATTTTTACTATTTTACAGGGAATAGGATATTTTTGGTGCTCTCAATGACGCATCAAATTTATTTATTTATTCATCGTTAAAATAAATCGAAAACAGTTACATGTTTGCTACAATATAGGCAAATTTCCCAATAGATGGAGCACCGCGTTCGGGACTGTGCTCATCGATTTGATCAAGTACTAGCTTCTGCAAAGGCTCTAGCTCTGGGTCCTGTTCAACCTCCGAGAGTGGATCAACAACCATCTAGGGGTCGTGGTATGGCCAGGGGTAGTATCAATTCTGAAAGAGGTTAGAGAGCACTGAGTAGAGGTGCGATTCAAACTAAGGCACGACAGCCTACTCTTATGTACGCGGCGTAGCGCCACGAAGATAGAGACAATACCGATGTTATAACGGTACGTTCTTTATTCATACTATTTCATACTTTTCTCTGATTGATGTTGGATCTACACGTTCATACGTATCTAGCATTATATCTATAGATTTGGGTATATCTACTAAGTGTACTACTAAAGTGATTTCTATAATTATAACCTTGGGTCAGTCGATTCTAGTCGATAAAATATATAGCCGGGTTCCATTAAAGACTCAGGGCATTGTGTTTCCAGCTAGCTTAATGGAATTACCATTCCGCGAGTTTGATCTGATTCTGGGAATGGATTGACTCGTGGAACATTAAATTAGTTTAGCTTGTGCCTATAAGCGGGTTACTTTAAGATCGGACGAGGTTCTGAGAGGTTCCAAGGCATACCTAGCCTTTGTATCTGATTTTGGTTCTATAAAGCTTTCTATTAAGAATATTAGAATTGTGACACTTTTCGGACATTTTCCTTGATGAGTTGTCAAGAGTACCTCTAGACAAGAAACATGACTTCGGTATTGAACTGTTACTAGGTAATGCTCCGGTGTCCATTGCTACTTACCGCTTGGCACTAAAGGAGCTTATAGAATTAAAAGCCCAGCTTCAAAAACTTCTTGATCGAGTGTTCATCCGATTGAGTGTGTCCCTATGGGGAGCAATGGTTCTATTTGTTAAGAAAAAAGCCAGCACGATAAGAATGTGTATGATTATCGTTAGCTGAATAAGTTTACGGTAAATAATAAATATCTGCTTTCGAGGATTGATGATATTTTCTATCAATTTTGTGGGACATCTATATTCTCCAAAATTGATCTCCATTCTGGTTACCATCAGCTCAAGGTTAAGGGGACGGATGTGTATACGACTACTTTCAGGACTCGTTATGGGCATTATGAGTTCCTGGTCATGTCCTTTAGTTTAATGAACACTTCAGCTATGTTTCTGGATTTGATAAATTGGGTATTTCAGCCGTATTTAGATCAGTTCATTGTAGTCTTCATTGAAAATATTCTGGTTTATTCTAAAACTAAAAATGAGCAATATGAGCATTTTCAGATAGTTCTTCAAATACTCAGTGAGAAACAGTTGTATGCTAAGTTTAGCAAATGTGAGTTCTAGTTGCAAAAGTTTACCTTTTTGAGGCATGTTGTGTCTTCCGAGAGGATTTGAGCTGATCCTAAGAAAATTGAGGCTACAATCGAGTGGAAACAGTAAAAAAAATGTATTTGAGATCCATAGTTTCCTTGGGTTGGCAGGTTACTACTAAAGGTTTGTTGAAAGGCTCTCTCTTATCGCAGCTCCCCTGACTTAGCTGTTGCGTAAGAATGCTTCATCTATGTGGGCTGATGAGTAACAGACGAGCTTTGAAAAGCTAAAGTCTGTTCTAACACAGGCAACTGTTTTGGTACAACTTGAAGCTGATAAGGACTTTGTTATCTATAGTAATGCTTCACACGTAGGGTTGGGATACGTTCTGATGCAGGATAGAAAGGTAATGGCTTATGCGTCTCAACAGCTTAAGTCGCACAAGGGAAACTATCATACGTATGACTTCGAGTTGGTTGCAGTTATCTTTGCTTTAAAATTTTGGAGGTACTATCTGTATAGTGAGAGGTATGTCATTTACACCGATCACATGAGTCTCAAAAATCTGCTAACTCAGAAGGAGTTGAACATTAGGTAGTGTAAATGGGTTGAGTTGCTTAAGGATTATGATTGCATGATAGAGTATCATCCTAGTAAAACTAATATTGTGGTCGATACTCTTAGTCATTAAGCGATGATTAATCTGAGAGAAATGTGCACTCGTTTGAGTTTTTTTGACAACGGTAGTCTTCTGGTTGAGTTGCAGGTTAAGTCGAATTGGATTGATCAAATTATAGCTAAAGTAAAATGACTAGTCTTAAGTTTCTCGTTTTCGTCAAATTGAGGGTGGTGAGACTTCTGATTTTGGACTAAATAATGATGAGATTCTGTGTTTTAGCAGTCAAATCTATGTGTCTAATGATGTTGAGTTGATGCAATCAATTCTATGAGAAGTACATAGTAGTCCTTATGCTATGCATCCTGGTAAGAATAAGATGTACAGAAATATTTGTGAGCTTTACTGGTGGCCTAGTTTGAAATGAAAGGTAACTATTTTTGTTACTCATTATCTGACATGTTAGAAGGTTAAGACGAAGCATTAACTACCTGCATGTCTGCTACAACTGGTTAAGATTCCTCTTTGGAAGTGGGATCATATGATTATAGGCTTTGTTAGTGGACTACTTTTGACACCTACTAAAAAGGATTCAGTTTGGGTCATCATTGATCATTTGAATAAGTTTGCTCATTTTCTTTCGGTTAGGACTGCCTATTTACTTTAAAAATTGGCTAAGTTCTATGTTTCTAAGGTCATAAGATTCCATGGAGTGCCAGTTTCAATTATCTCTGATAAAGACTCACATTTTACTTCTCGATTCTGAAAGAAGCTTCACAAGGCTTTGGGCACTCTATTGGAATTTAGTACAGCGTACCATCCTCAGATCGATGGACAGTTTAAGCGAGTCATTAGATTCTAGAGGACATGTTGTGGAGTTGTGTAATCGACTTCTGAGGTTGTTAGGAGGATTATTTACTGCTGGCTAAGTTCGCGTATAATAAAAGCTTCCAATTTAGCATTCAAATGGCACTTTACGAAGCTCTGTATGGTCGTAAGTGTTATACCCCTTCGTGTTAGACTGAGTTAGGTGAACACTGGGTTTTGGGTCCTAAGTTGGTTTCAGAGACTGAAAATACTATTAGAATGATTCGAGACCGTTTTAAGGCAGCTTCTAATCGATAGAAATCGTATGCAGACTTAACACGGCGTGATATTGAGTATTTTATGGGTGATCAAGTATTCCTCAAAGTTTCTCCGTGGAAAAAGGTTCTTTAGTTTGGTCATAATAGTAAATTAAGCCCGAGATTCATCGAGGCTTATTGTATTTTAAAATGTATCAGATCTGTGGTTTATCAGTTAGAATTACCTCCTGAATTGGATTAGATTCACGACGTGTTCTATGTCTCTATGCTGAGACGGTACCGATTGGACCCCTTTCATGTCCTATTGAGGAAATTGAGATAAGACCGGATTTGACGTTTGATAAGGAACTTGTTCAGATTCTAGAATGATATGAAAAAGTCTTGATGAGGAAGATCATTCCTTAGGTTAAGGTTTTGTGATGGAATCATAGCACTGAGGAAGCCACTTGAGAACTTGAGGATTCAATTCGTAAGCAATACCCTCACTTGTTTGAGTCAGGTAAATTTTGAGGTCGAAATTTTTTTTAGGGGGAGAGAGTTGTAATGCCCCAAAAATTTGATGTTTTGTTTGTTAAAGCCTGCCAATAATTGAGTCTTCACATCTATGGGTAAGTGTTCTGTTTATATGTTTGAGATTGGGGGTTCGAGTCTTCCCTCTTGAAATTTTTCTGTTATTTTGGTTTAACCCTTATCCTTAGGTTCTCTACTTAAGTTTACTTTTGCGTTAATCTGTGTTAAGAATGAGCTTACTGGTTTGATGGTTAAGCTTCAGTATACTTTCTGGTCCTGTGTTCGAATCTTTGTGCATGCATTAAGGAAATATTTTTATGGTACTTGTAAAAGCATGTTAGTTTTTTTTAGTTTGTGTTATTTAAAACGTTCTGTTTAACGTTGTTTTTTCCCCTTTCTTTTTCTTCCCTTCACGTTTTCATTTTCTTCTTTCATTCTTTTATTTTTTTTTCTCTTTTTTGTTTTTACTTGCTTCCATTGGCTGCTATAGGGTTTAATTGGAAATATTAAGTTATTCGTTGTGTCATTACTTCTATGTCAAAATCGTACTAGGTGTGTACTGAAAACTTAATTTTTTTACGATTTTTGAATGTTAGAAAACATGGTTGTCGATGCTACATGACCGTGTGATAGGCTATGTGACAGAGCGTATAACTCACTATTTATGAATTAGAGGTAAACGGGCTAAGGACATAGGCGTGTGTCTAGGCCGTGAACTCACTATTTGAATTTTGGGTCTTACGAGCTAGGAACACAGGCATGTGTCCAAGTCGTGTAACTCATTATTTTGGATTTAGGGTTACACGAGTCAGGGACACGGACGTGTGTCTAGATTATGTGAAGGGTTTTGAGTCACACATGCATGTGCTTGGTAGTGTGCCAGACCATGTAAGTCACTATTTTAAGCCACATAGTTGTGTGGACCACATGGGCCAGACACCCAAGTTGTGTGAATCCACACGAACGTGTGGGCTCAAATATTAAAATTTTTCCTAAGACCGTAAGCGTCATTCGAATCGAACATAGGCCTTCCATAGGGTCCATATGATCTAAATTAGACTGTATAACTCGATATCCAATATTCTGAGGCTGAATAATCGATTATCTGTATGTATAGTTGATACGGTAACTGTTAAATGATAATGACATGTATTATCTGATTGTGAATTATAATTGAATAACTGTATGAACATCCTTGATATTTGATATCTGTAACCTGCATCTGCATTGAGTGGGAATGGTATAAAGAGGGAAATGTTGTCAATTTAATGATCTACCAAATTAAGTGGCTAAGCCACAATTCTGTATCTGATTCTGGCGATTTATCACATATTGATGTGGCAACTAGTTTGTAATCACTCTAAAATGTGTCATACCAATACTAATTAGTGTGTAGAGTTGGATGGGTACCTGATACCCTATATGGTGTGTTGGGGTGGCCGAAGATGGTGTATAGCAGATGGGGGTAGGAAACTACATCTGATTTTGATCTATTCTGTATCTGTATCTGATCTGTTCTGCATCTTTCTGAATTGTTACAATAACACTGAGTATCATTTGTTTCTGATTTTGTATCTGAATTTGGGAAGCTACTGTTATATCTATATTGTTGTTTTGCCTATATATTGGCTACACATATTTTGTTGACTGAATTGCAGGAAATCCACAGACTTAAGAAGCTTGACATGTTGAGAGCTTGGTCATCTCTCTTTTCTAGATTTTTTTTGTTTGTTTAAATTTAAACTATCGTATATTTTATTTCATACTACGATTTGTAAATTCAGATTTCCATGTCGATTTAACTGTTGAAATGCTTTCGGTATAATGAATAATTAAATACTTAAAGGTTAGTTTTTCCCTTAAACATTTTGATGTGGTCTTTAGACTTGGTCTTAACATCTAGGCCGGGTATGGGGTTTTCTAGTGATTATTCAATGTTAATAGTGAATTTTATGGTCCTAATCCTTTAAATTTATGTTTTTATACTTAGAACAGCATTTGGGAGTAGAAGGAGCGAAAACCAAAAAATCGAAGCAAGGTACAAGAGCCACACAGCCTGACTCCTTTTATATGGCTGTGTTACCCACACGATTTTGCCAATTGACACACTGAACTTTTGTAAAACATGATTTTTAGGTTTTTAGAGTATTCTAAGATGTATATATAACAAAAATAAGAAGATATGAGCGAGTTGTCTTAGAATATTCAAGAAAATAACTCGAAAAACACTATTAAAGTCGATTCTGAAGCAGATTTCTGTCAAGATCTAATACTCCAGTTGATTTCTTAGGAGATTATCATGAATTCCTTTATTTCTATCAGTTATACTATATCTTGGATGTTTTTATTTTCAAGTATGAATTAATTTTCTAAATATTTAAGGTAGATGAACCCTATGATGAATTCTGTCTTTTGATTTATATTTTATACAATAAATACTTAGATCTTATTCTCAATTATGTGTGATTAATTCTTGGTTTGATATTTCTAGATTATTGTTCCATGTTTGATGTGCTTAAATTAGAGGAGGAATAGACGCTGTTTAAGAGTAGATCTTACGTAATTGATTAGAGTTACATGCAATCCTAGAAATAAGATGACATAAATCTATCATATTGGAGTCAAATCTAATAGGGCAATCCATAGATCGAGTTAATGCGATAATAGGGTTTTAATTAGAAAGAAATTTCAATTAATCAACCTAGAGTCAATTGCTCTTACTCTCGAAAGAGATATTAGCATAATTTAGAGATTTCTACGGATCAAGATACTAAGTAAATAAATTGTGTAATTTAGATTGATAGTGACAAATGAAATCTAGGTGAATTCTTTCCTGGGTATTGTTTTGCTTTTTGATTGTTAATAGTTTATTTTCCTGATTTGTTCTTTTTCGTGTTCGTAGTTAATTAATTTAGTTAATTTTAGTTTTAATCAATCACTCAAATTTATCGGTTAAATAAAAAAAATGTAGTAATTACTAGTACTTTTAGTCTTCTAGAGAACGATATCTTTGTTCACTATTAATTGATAGGTGCTCTTGCCTTAGTCAAAATTTTAGTTAGTTTCGTCGATGCATCAATAATAAAGGAGAGTACAAAAGATGAAGAGAATTAAAGGATAACTCGAAGCTCCACAAGACAAACCCTTCAAAACAAAAAACATAATTCTCTCAATCTAATTATTTATGTTGTGTAAAAACCTAGAGTAACTAGAAACAAATTTTAAGTGGAAAATTTGAAACTGAGTTTAAATGGGAGAATAAAAGCCGAAAAACTTGAACTACACATCACCACATCGTGACGTGGAATTGTGTCATCGAGACGAAAAAGGATCACATCGTTAAGACGAGTGCTTTCTTCTCATCGTGACGTCGATTGCTCGTTGGGACAAAGAACACTTCCTCGTTGCGACATGACACACATTTTAGTCTAAAATGTGAGGCAGAATTCCACAGTAGTGCTAATCGTAAGAATCAAATGTAATGTCAATTGCAACTTAAGGAGTATCTGACAAATTATTGTGATTTATCTTATTTGGTTGGAATATTTTGACCAAAATTGTTTAAGTATTTAATTGTTTATCTTTCAGGGGTTTTAACATCTTATTACTGAAGACATGTCGTGCAAGAATCAAGCCCAGTAAGGATTGAATCAAAACTTTCAATGTGATCGAAGTTCTCATAAATAGGAGATTTGATTTTCAAAGAGTTTAATGACAAAAAGATCTCTGCCAAATATACTCTTTATTGAAGACATATTTTAAGGCCACTTTGAGGCCATATTGTGTTTATTTGTAGGATGACTTGTTTAGGTTTAATGTATGTGAAAGAGACCACTTAGCTTATTAATTATTAAAACTAAGGTCTAAGTTGTTAGGGGGAAGGCTTAGTGGGAGGTGATCTAGATTGTGTATAAAAGTGAGGTTACAAATTAGTGAGTGAGTTGGACTGAAATCACATATTGTACATATTGATTTGTAGTGGACTATTCTCTAGGTAATGCCCTTTAGACATAAGAAGTTTCTAAATTGATAACTGAACTTTTTGTGTCTTTGCATTCTATAATTGTTAGTAAAATTTTCTAATTACAACTAAACGCAAATCTGGAAAGTAAATTCAACGAATTCATAACTTTCATTGCAAAGGAAATGAAAGGGTTAATAATATGTTAATAGTTTGCATAATTAATAATAAAAAATAAAAAATTACTATAGCAAAAACTGCTATAGAGGACAGTGATGGCGAGGAAGGTAGGCTTATAAAGCAAGCTATGGAAGATGTAGGGTTCCCTAAGGTATCATTTAGAGGCAAGTTATTAAATAATACTGAAAACGTATGTTCTTTACATTTTGATGAAATGGATGGAGACCTTGAATTGCAAGATGTTGACCTCACCATTATTAGAGATGGTTGTTGGATAAATTAGTTTAAAGATGTGTTTTTAGTCACAACAAAAGTTTAATTTTTTTCTTAACATTGAGTCATGCGATATTGATAGTAATAAATCCTAACTGAATTATTACCTATACTTTGTGCATGGCGGTCTAGGTCGTTTCTACCAAATGATCTTTTTTGTTATCCTTGAACCTTAAATTGCTTTGAGTGTGAGCTCAAACAAAACAAACTGAACACAAAAAATGAGAACTTTTATTAATTTTCAGTGACAAAGTTAATATCTCTCTATAAGAACTGGAAAACTTTGAGTTTTTGAGAAAATAGAATTTATTCTTTGTAAATAAATTACTACTATTTTTTGATAGACTAATGAAGCTCAATCAGTTATATAATTAGGTCATCTCATAGTTTGTTTATAGGAAAATGATACAAAAAGTTTACTTGAACGAGGAGTAATTAATTTTTTTCTCAATAAAAATTAATTTATTAAAATAGCAAACAAGTCTGCGAAGTGAAGACACTACAGAACAAATGACTACAAACATTAAAAATCATATGCATAATAATAGTTTAATGAAAAAATATTATTCCACTAGATGTGAAATATCAAGGGGAAGTGGCAACCCTAAGGGATACTAGGATTTGCTGCCCCCTCTCACATGGGATAGACTTTCGGGCTCATATCATATATTGGGTACAACTTTATATGTTATTTGGTTTTTTAACCAACACTGTAAAGACTAAAAATTCGTGGGTATTGGAAAAGTACATTATCAGGCCTTCGTCTTAATAAATTGAGTCCCTAAATATTTATTAGGAATATTTTTTAGTCTAGTTGTGTGTCTAAATATGCTTTAATTAAGTAAATTTAACTTAATTTAAAGTAATTAGGAAAAAGGATTAAATTGAATAAAGAGTGAAAGTCTAATTATAGATTAAAAGAAAATAAAAGGGCTAAAATGGGAATTAAGCCATTTAGCATAATTTGAGGCGACAAACATGTTAAAATCTAAAATATTTTTAAATTTTAATTATGTAAATATATATATAATTTAATTATTAAATATATTATTAAATTAATTAATTATAAATACCATATTATGAATTAAATTAAATTAAAGTCAAGTGTATGATAATAAAAAATATATATATATATACAAATGTAATAATAGTATGCATACATTTGTAAGATATTTATTTAATTATTTTTATTTAAGTAAATAGATTTTATTATTATTCATTATTATTATTCTATCAAATTATAATTTATATTGTTAAATTATGATTATTATTATTATTATTATTATTATTATTATTATTATTATTATTAAAATAAATTAAAATAAAGACAAATGTATGGTGATTAAATTATATAAGTGTAATGCATATATGTATACATTTGTAATATATTTATTTAATTACTTTTATTTAAGTAAAAGATTTTTATTATATTAAAATATTAAATTATATAAAATAAATAAAATAAGGACAATTGGATGGTGATGATAATAGGCAAGTGTAAAATATATGTGTGTCCAATTGTAATATATATTTGTTATTAAATAAGATATTTATTATAATAATAATTATTATTATTAAGTTAATAAAATAAAAGAATAAAAGAAATGAAATAAAATAAAGAAACAAAACAATGTAAAGAAACAAAATAGCTATTCGAAAACGGAGCAGGGAAAGGAGAAAAAGAAAAGAAAGAAAAATTAAAAGGAAAAACTAAGGTTTTAAGATTTGAAGTTTTAATAGGTAAGTCAATTAAGCCATTTTCTTTTAATTTTGATGTTTTAGAAGCTCTAGAATAAAGTTTTGTTGAATTTAAGTTGAAATTTTGAAAGTTAATAGATTTTTGAGTAGGGTTTATGTTGAAAAAATGATGGAATTGGGGGTTTATTTGATAGAAATTTTGATTGGAATTGAATAAATGATTGAGTTGTAAACTAAGTTATAAGTTTTGAGTTTTAGGGATTAAATTGAAATAAATTAGAAAATATGATAAAAATTAAATAGTTAAATGTGAGTTTGGCAAGAAATTGAGTAGTAAAAAGGTATGAATTGAGAAAGAAAAATATATAGGTTTAGTTAGGATTAAATTTGAAATTAAAGTAAAAGTTAGATAAAATTTTCAGCAATTAAATTGTGTTGTGTTAGTGATAGTGAAATTATTTTAATTGTTTGTAGCTAATATCGAGCCTAAAGCATCGGCCCAAAAAGAAAAAGAAAAGATTGTCGAGGATTAAATCCGAAGAGAATTCTGGTTTGAATAACTATAATTCAAACTTTATCATTATTATGTGTTTAATTTACAAATTATGTGTGGTAAGTATTTTAATGTAAGTGTTTAGCAAAATGATAAATTTATGATTGGGTACTGAAATTGAGACTGATATTGAACTGAATTATGGAATACTGAATATTGTTTGGAATACTGAATTGAATTGTGAAGTTACTAAATATTGTTATGTGTACTGCATTGAACTGTGAAATTAATGAAGTAATGAATTACTGCAATACTGTGAAACTGATTGAAATAGGGAATTATATTTGATATTGAACTGAGATGGAAATTGTACTAAAAAGTGAATTAAATACCCTATTAACTAGTCGGGCTAGTTGGATATAGTTGGCATGCCATAGGATATGGAAGAGTACGGGTTTTTGAAACTATCGATCGAGCACTTATATGCCGACTCATCATTCTTATTATCAATTATCGTTACCGATTCGACACTTTGTGTGTTGAATATCGTTATCATATTACATGATTCAGCACTTTGTGTGTTGAATATCATTATTATTATCGCTACGATTCATTGATTCGTTTAGGTATTGTGTACCGTTAAGGCACAATGTGTCGTACTGGTATGTTGGTTGGAATCCGTGTATCCGTCGAGTCCGAGTCAAGTTAATAGGGACAAATGAAATAAATTTACTGATAAAACTAAATTTGAATGATATGGCATATGTGAATAGTGAGAATTAAAATAAAGAAATAAGAATGGTATATATATATATATAATCAAATGATAACATAAAAAGATTGAGTTGTTCATTAAGTGATGATAATTGTAATGTAAAAGTATGTATGTGATTTAATGTATTTAATTATAAATTGAATTATAGTGATACCACTGAGTATATGTATACTCAAATGCAGTTGTTTCCGCATGCAGTTGTAGAAGTCAAGTACTGAACCAACATCCAAAGCCAGACCCGACTTCAACAAACTTTTGGTGATACATATTTTCTTTTGGCAACGTGGTAAGTACATAGGATGTGTATAAAGGTTATTATGTTTTGAATATAAATGGTTAAAAATGTTAGTATTACAAGTTTAAGAATTATAATGAAAGAAGTTTATCCATTTCAATTTAAATTAGTACATTGATAAATTTAAATTGATATTGATTGAGTTTGATTAGAAGGTATTTAGAATAAAAAATGAGTATGTGAAATGAGCTGGTTGAATTGGTTATATTTGAAATGGATACGGTTTTAATTGCAGGGGGTTTTATGTAAAAATAAGCAGAAATGCTATTGAAATTTATAAAAAAAAATTCTGAAGAACTTGAATGAGTCGCGTTTCACTTTTAATACATGTTTTAGACTTCGAGAGTTCATTATAGGGACTTAGTTATTAAATTATACTATGAATGTTATTTTATTTGTGAATTATTCGTAAGTTGTCTGATATGTCTGGTAATACCTCGTAACCCTGTTTCAGCGACGGTTCGGGGTTAGGGGGTGTTACAATTATTGGTATTAGAGCTAAGGTTTAGCCAATTCTCAGACTAAATTTTACGAGTCTAGAAGTAAATGCTACATTTAAGTTGAAACTGAGTCGGGTTTTTGGATGTTAATATATTTATTTGATTTTGTTTTATAATTAAATGTCAGACGAAAGAATGGATGATGTTGAACAGGAAATGTATACTGGAAGTCGAGAATTTGAAGAAACTGAATCTGTTATACCTAGTGTGAATTCGTTAGATAATCAACCTCCTAACGTAGGAAGAGAAAGAGATGATTCACAACTGTTAAGAGCTATAGCCGATGCATTACAGCGTGTAGCGGGAACTGTACCTGCTACTACATCAGTACCTACTGTTAGACGGGCCCCGATTAAAGAGCTACGAAAATATGGTGCCATGGAGTTTTGGGGACTAAGAAGATTTGATCTGTCCGCTGTTGAAAATTGGATGGAATCAACAAAAAGAATTTTGCAACAATTAGATTGCACCCCCCGAGAGAGTCTGATATGTGTTGTATCATTGTTACAAGGAGAAACGTATCTCTGGTGGGAATATGTGGTTAGGCATTTTCCGGATGATCAGGTAACCTGTGACTTGTTTCAAAAAGAATTTCAGAAGAAGTATATTAGGGAAATGTACATGAAGAGAAAAAGCAAGAGTTTTTAGTGTTGAAACAGGGTAATATGTCAGTACTGGATTATGAGTGAGAGTTATCTAGACTGAGCAGGTATGCTTCAGAATATGTTCCAACTGAGGCTGATAGTTGTAAACGATTTCTACGGGGACTGCGAGATAAAATCAAGATTCAATTGGTAAGTCTCAGAATTATTGAACTTATTGATCTGGTTGAGCAAGCAAAAATGATAGAACAAGTACTGGGCCTAGATAAAAAGTCAGAAATGGATAAATCAGCTGGGAAATGTATGGGAACTACCAGTTCTAATCCATTATCAAAGAGATCCAGAGAATCAAGAAGTGGTTGAAGATCAAGCTTTTGATCTGATAGGGGTGACAGAAGCAGAGGAAAACAAATTATTGTCTCCACCGGTAGTGTAAAAGCTCTGCCCCAAAAAAGTGAAAATCCTGAATGCGATTATTGTGGGAAAAGACATTTTGGTGAATACTGGAAAAAAATCAGAGGATGTTTCCACTGTGGCTCTACTGAACACTTTGTTAAAGATTGTTCGAAAACTCAGAATAGTACACCTGCCACATTTCAGAGATCGGTATCGATTGCCAGAGGTAGAGGAATGTTTAGAGGAGGTTTTGTTTCAAGGAGAGGAGGAGCTGGTAGAGGCAGTGATATAGCTACACAACAATCTGAAGCTAGAGCTCCAGCTAGAGCTTATGTAGTCAGAACCCGGGAAGGTAACAGGTATATTTTTACTGTATTCTGAACCTGTATATACTTTGATTGATCCTAGATCTTCACACTAATATATTAATTCAAAATTAATAGAGTCGGGAAAATTAAAAACAGAAATGTCTAAAGTCTCAATAGAAGTATTAAGTCTGTTGGGGCAAACAATATTAGTTAATCAGGTGTGCCCGAGATGCCCGTTAATGATATATGATAAAACTTTTCTGGTGGATTTATTAACAATGCCTTTTGGGGATTTTGATGTTATACTGGGTATGGACTGGTTAGCTGAACATAAGGTAATTTTGGATTATTATAAAAAGAAATTCAGTGTTCAGACTGAAGATGGTGATAGTGTTGAGGTAAATGGAATTTGTACCAGTGGGTTAGCTCGAATCATATCAGCAATTAAAGTTAATAAGTTGTTTCATTAGGGTTGTACAGCATATCTGGCATATGTTATTAATTCTAATTTAGTCGGAAGTCAGTGTAGTCAGATTAGAACTGTATGTGAATTTCTTGATGTATTCCTTGAAGAGTTACCTGGATTACCTCCTGATCGGGAAGTTGAATTTATGATCGAAGTATACCCGGGTACAGATCCAGTGTCGATACCTTCATATCGTATGTCACCCACTGAATTGAAGGAGTTGAAGGTACAACTATAAGATTTACTAGAACGAGGTTTTATACGACCTAGTACCTCACCGTGGGGAGCACTAGTGTTATTTGTTAAAAAGAAAGATGGTTCGATGCGGTTATGTATTGATTATCGGTAATTGAACAAGGTGACAATCAAGAACAAATATTCGTTACCACGTATTGATGATTTATTTGAGCAACTAAAAGGAGCTTCAGTATTTTCAAAGATTGATTTAAGATCGGGCTACTATCAGTTAAAGGTGAAAGAAAGTGATGTACCGAAAACAACATTTCATACAAGATATGGTTATTACGAGTTCTTAGTGATGCCATTTGGGTTAACAAATGCCCCAGCTACTTTTATGGATCTTATGAATCGAATTTTTCAACTGTACTTAGATCAGTTCGTGGTAGTTTTTATTAATGACATTTTGGTATATTCAAAGTCCTAATCTGAACATGAGCAACATCTTCGAATTGTTTTGCAAACGTTACGAGAGAAACAGTTGTATGGGAAATTGAGTAAATGTGAATTTTGGTTATCAGAGGTGGTATTTCTTGGTCACGTGGTCTAGTAGATAGAATTAGAGTGGATCCAAAAAAGATTGAAGCAATCGTCCAATGGAAAACTCCCAAAAATGTGTCAAAGGTACGTAGTTTTCTTGGATTAACTGGGTATTATCGAAGGTTTGTGAATAGATTTTCAAAAATAGCTTTACCGATGACAAAATTATTGCAAAAGAATGTTCCATTTTTCTGGAATGATCAATGTCAAGAAAGCTTTATGAAATTGAAGCAGATGTTGATAGAGGCACCAGTTTTGCCTTTACCAGAATTAGGAAAAGATTTTATTGTGTATAGCGATACTTCTTTAAATAGGCTCGGGTGTATACTGATGCAAAGTGGGAAAGTGATAGCTTATGCTTCTCGACAATTGAAACCACATGAACGTAATTATCTGACACATGATCTGGAATTAGCAGCTGTGATCTTTGCTTTAAAAATATGGAGACATTATTTATACGGTAAAAAATGTTACATTTATATAGATCATAAAAGTCTCAAGTATCTTCTGTTACAGAAAAAGTTGAATTTGAGGCAGCGTCGATGGATAGAACTTCTAAAATATTATGATTGTGTTATTGATTATCATCCAGGTAAAACTAACTTGGTAGCTGATGCATTGAGTAGGAAGGCAACAATTAAATTGCGAGCGATGTTTGCACAACTCAATATTAGTGATGATGGAGGTTTATTGGCTGAATTAAGAATTAAACCAATGATGTTTGAACAAATCAAGTCAGTTCAATTAGAAGATGATAAGCTAATGAAGAAAAAAGAAATGGTTCAGAGTGACATAGTAGGAAATTGTAGTATTGATAAGCATGATTGTCTGAGATTTCATAATCAGATCTGTGTTCCAAATGATTTAAAATTGAAAGAGTTAATACTTCAAGAAGCACATGATAGTTCTTTTGCATTACATCCCGGATAAATAAAAATGTATAGTGATTTACGAGAATTATATTGGTGGCCGGGTATGAAGAGGGATATAGTGGAATTTGTGGCTAAATGTTTGACATGTCAGCGAGTCAAAGCATAGCATCAGGTTCCAACTGGTTTACTTCAGCCTATTAATATTTTTGAATGGAAATGGGCCTGCATCACAATGGATTTTGTAATAGGGTTGCCATTGTCAGTAAGTAAGAAAAATGCTATTTGGGTGATTGTTGATCGGCTTACAAAGTCAGCTTATTTTATAGCAGTCAGAACGGATTGGTCACTTCAGAAACTTGCTAAAGTTTATATTCGAGAGATAGTACGATTACATGGTATTCTAGTGTCAATAATTTCTGATCAAGATTTACGGATTACATCCAGATTTTGGAGACAACTGCATGAATCTCTTGGTACTCGATTTAATTTTAGTACAACATTCCATCCACAAACTGATGGACAATCAAAACGAGTTATTTAGGTTTTAGAAGATATGCTTCGAGCTTGTATTATTGATTTTGAATTAGGTTGGGAACGTTATCTACCGTTAGCTGAATTTGTATACAATAATAGTTTTCAATCAAGTATTCAAATGGCACTATATGAAGCTTTATATGGTCGGAGATGTTGGTCACCAATGTGTTAGACAGAATTGAATGAGAAGAAAATGATTGGGTCAGAATTAATTCAAGAAACAAAAGACACTGTTAAGAAGATTCAATAGAGATTAAAAGCAGCTTTTGACAGATAAAAGTCTTATGCTAATCTGAAACGTCGAGACATTGAATACTCAGTCGGGGATAAAGTGTTTTTCAAAGTTTCTCCTTGGAAGAAAGTATTAAGATTTGGCCGAAAAGGAAAGTTAAGTCCTCGGTTTATCGGGCCATATGAAGTTATAGAGAGAGTTAGACCAGTTGTTTACCGATTGGCTTTACCTCCGGAATTACAGAAAATTCATGATGTTTTTCATGTTTCCATGTTACGAAGGTATCGATCGGATCCATCTCATATTATCTCTACTGAAGACATTGAGATTAGATTGGATTTGTCATATGAAGAGGAACCAGTTCAAATACTAGCTTGAGAAGTGAAAGAATTAAGAAACAAATAGGTCCCTCTGGTAAAAGTATTGTGGAGAAGCCATAACGTGGAAAAAGCAACATGAGATCTAGAGGAAACTATGAGATCACAGAGTCCTCACTTATTTTCGGGTAAAATTTCGAGGACGAAATTTTTTTAAGGGAGGAGAAATGTAATGACCCAAAATCCGTGGGCATCAGAAAATTACATTATCGGGCCTTCGTTTTAGTAAACCGAGTCGTAAAATTTATTAGGAATATTTTTGAGTCTAATTATGTAACATCCTGATTTTGGGTTTAGTCGAAACAGTGATTTCAGGACCACAAATTCGATGAGGAAAATTTTATTTTTATTATATTTTTATGGTCTGCGATTTCACGGAATGATTTCGTGAAAATTTTGTTCAAAAATTTCGACGTTTGGGCACTCAATTTGGTCAAAAGGACTAAATTGTAAAAAGTGCAAAAGTTGAGTTTTACATGTTAGAAGTGTTTAATTGTTATGAGTTTTTAAATCAAAGGTCCTTAAATGGTAATTAGACCATTTTGAAGTTTGTGGACAAAAATTGGACATGGATGGAATTTTTTTGAAAGATTAGTAGTAAGGGCATTTTGGTCATTTGTATATTAAATGAAATAAAATGGGAAAAATAACACAAAATGGTCATTTTCTCCATATGGAGGCCGAAATTAGCATAGGGGAAGCCATGGCTAGGGTTTTCAAGCTTTCCAAGCTCAATAATCAAGAGAAACGAGATTCAAGTCGTGATCGAGGGAAAAACAAAGTTTACAAGGAATAGGCCCGATTGCTAATATTTTGTATCGAGGTAAGTTCGTATGATAATAATAATGCAATGTTATATTTGAATTATATCTCTTACTATTATTGCATTTATTGTATGATTTAATATATTGGAAAAGTTGATGGAATGGTGTTTATGATGTGGAAATATGACATGAAAGAATGTTACATGAAGTGCAAGAAAATGATGATACATGACAAGTGATATATGAAATATGTGATTTATGTTATGTAAATTCTTAAAAGCTGATTTTCTATTTGAGTTGTGTCTTATCATACTATGAATGGACAATTGGTACTATGGATAGTGAGATCGACACTTCGAGTAAGTTCGTATATAAATAATCTATCGATTCTTTTTATGTTAATATATTTTGATATCATATGAAATGTGGTTGCCTATCAAATGATTATTTGATGTAAATTATGAATTTAAATTGATTACGGACAATTTAGTAAAATGTTGAAAAGTGAGAAATTTCCCGGTTGAACCTTCGGAATAGAAACGATACCAATGAGCTATTGTGAGGTCACGTGTGTAGTATTAAGTGCAGGCTACTACGTGTACCAGATAATTGGTCGCATGTGTAGTACTAAGTGCAGGCTACTATGCGTACCTGATAACTTCGATCACGTGTGTAGTACAAAGTGCAGGCTACTACGTGTATCAGATGGTTAGGTCACGTGTGTAGTACTAAGTGCAGGCTACTACGTGTACCGGATAATTGGTCGCATGTGTAGTACTAAGTGCAGGCTACTGTGCCTACCAGATAGCTTCGGCTACAAGTGTGGAAATGAGAAAATGTGCAGGCAATTGTGTATCTGTTATTATTCCGATGAGTTCAACGGGAAATCGATTAAGTGAAAATAAATGTGAAAGTGATTATGTGATGAACAAGTGCAAGTATATGTTTATTTGAATTAATGAGCAATATGCTCGATATTTGAGCGAACCTCGGTAAATGGAAGGGATTAAGTGAAATTGTGCAAAGGTGAACTTTAGTAGTAAAACAGTGTTGGATAGCAACAGTGCATGAATTTGAAAATTTACCAAAAATTGTTTAAGTTGAATTAAATTTCAAATAAAATATTTAATTAAAGTTTATTGAGTCTATTTTCACATAAAAGAAATAGGGGAAGCAAAATAATTCCATATTATGTGATATTTGAGTTCTTGTGAGACAGTGTCTGAATGAATTTGAGATCCCCTGTTCTGACTTGGAAAAATTGTTAAAAATTATAGAAAAATAATTTTGGGGTATAATTTATATGCCTAGAATATTGGATGAGTATACTTTTAATAAAAACAAACGAGAACATCATCCGAGTTTTGTACTATGAGATAAATAAATTTTAGTGAAGAAAGGTCGAATCTGTTAAACAGAAAAATAGGGGAGAATTTGAATAATAAACTGTACTTATTGGCTGGACTAAAAATTCTGAAAATTTTATGGTCGAAATATATATGAGTCTAGTTTTTGGGAAAATTTACGGATCTTAATTTGGAGTTCTGTAACTCTAAATATAAATGATTTAGTGACTATTACTCAAGAAAACAGCTTAACCAGAACATGTGTAAATGTACAAATGAGTTAGTTTTATTGTGGAAGCATGTTAGTAAATTGCTTATTATTATTTCATGTGAGCTTACTAAGCATAAAGCTTACCCTCCTCCTTTCCATTTCTTTTAGTGTTGTCAGGGTAGCTCGGGGTTGGAGACCGTCGGAGGCAAAGATCACACTATCAAGCCAACACCTTGACAAGATAAACACATATGCTAGATTTATCAAGTGAGTGGCATGTATAGGGACCTAATTTTATAACATGTGTTATTATTATTTGGCCAAATATATTGGTCTTTAGTGAGCTAATGATTCGACTTATAAATCTAGCTATTTATGTTATGTTTGATATTGGTGATGTGCATATGCTTGGTTGTCATGCATGGTTAGTAATAAGTTGTTTAAGTTGTTTAATTGATGAATTAAGTTTAGTAACACTTCGTGCTTGACTCCGGCGATGGTCTCAGGTACGGGGGCGTTACAAGTTGTGTGTCTAAATATGTTTAATTAAGTGAATTTAGCTTAATTTAAAGTAATTAGGAAAAAGGATTAAATTGAATAAAGAGTGAAAGTCTAATTATAGATTAAAAGAAAGTAAAAAGGGCTAAAATGGGAATTAAGCCATTTAGAATAATTTGAGGCGGCAAACATGTTAAAATCTAAGATATTTTTAGATTATAATTATGTATATATATATATATAATTTAATTATTAAATATATTATTAAATTAATTAATTATAAATATCATATTATAAATTAAATTAAATTAAAGCCAAGTGTATAATAATAAATATATATATATACAAATGTAATAATAGTATGCATACATTTGTAAGATATTTATTTAATTACTTTTTATTTAAGTAAATAGATATTTATTATTTATCATTATTATTATTCTATCAAATTATAATTTATATTATTAAATTATGATTATTATTATTATTAAAAATAAATTAAAATAAAGACAAATGTATGGTGATTAAATTATACAAGTGTAATGCGATATTTATACATTTGTAATATATTTATTTAATTACTTTTTATTTAAGTAAAAAGATTTTATTATATTAAAATATTAAATTATATAAAATAAATAAAATAAGGATAATTGGATGGTGATGATAAGAGGCAAGTGTAAAATATATGTGTGTCCAATTGTAATATATATATTTGTTATTAAATAAGATATTTATTATAATAATAATAATTATTATTACTAAGTTAATAAAATAAAAGAATAAAAGAAATAAAATAAAATAAAATAAAAAACAAAACAAAGTAAAGAAGAAATAGAATAGCTATTCGAAAACGGAGCAGGGAAAGGAGAAAAAGAAAAGAAAGAAAAATAAAAGGAAAAACTAGGGTTTTAAGTTTGAAGTTTTAATAGGTAAGTCAATTAAGCCATTTTCTTTTAATTTTGATGTTTTAGAAGCTTTAGAATAAAGTTTTATTGAATTTAAGTTGAAATTTTGAAAGTTAATAGATTTTTAAGTAGGGTTTATGTTGAACAAATGATGGAATTGGGGGTTTATTTGATAGAAATTTTGATTGGAATTGAATAAATGATTGAGTTGTAAACTAAGCTATAAGTTTTGAGTTTTAGGGATTAAATTGAAATAAATTCAAAATTATGAAAATATGATAAAAATTAAATAGTTAAATGTGAGTTTGGCAAGAAATTGAGTACCAAAAAGATATGAATTGAGAAAGAAAAATATATAGGTTTAGTTAGGATTAAATTTGAAATTAAAGTAAAAGTTAGATAAAAATTTCAGCAATTAAATTGTGTTGTGTTAATGATTTTGAAATTATTTTAATTGTTTGTAGCTAATATCGAGCCTGAAGCATCGGCCCAAAAAGGAAAAGAAAAGATCGTTGAGGATTAAATCCGAAGAGAATTCTGGTTTGTATCACTATAATTCAAACTTTTTCATTATTATGTGTTTAATTTACTAATTATGTATGGTAAGTATTTTAAGGTAAGTGTTTAGTAAAATGATATGTATGGTAAGTATTTTAAGGTAAGTGTTTAGTAAAATGATAAATTTATGATTGGGTACTGAAATTGAGATTGATGCTGAACTGAATTATGGAATATTGAATATTGTTTGGAATACTGAATTGAATTGTAAAGTTACTGAATATTGTTGTGTGTACTGCATTGAACTGTGAAATTATTGAAGTAATGAATTACTGCAATACTGTGAAACTGATTGAAATAGGGAATTATATTTGATATTGAATTGAGATGGAAATTGTATTGAAAAGTGAATTAAATACCCTATTAACTAGTCGGGCTAGTCGGATATAGTTGGCATGCTATAGGATATGGAAGAGTACGGGTTTTTACCGGCTTACTGATCAGGCACTTATGTGCCGACTCATCTTATCGTTATTATTATCGTTATGATTTAGCACTTTGTGTGTTGAATATATTTATCATATCGCTACTGAATTATCGATTCTTCGTTTAGGTATGTGTATGCGTTAAGGCACAATGTACCGTCTTGGTGTGTTGGTTGGAATTAGTGTATCCACCGATTCGAGTCAAGTTAATAGGGACAAATGAAATAAATTCTTGATACAACTAAATTTGAATGATATGACATATGTGAAAGGTGAGAATTGAAATAAAGAAGTAAGAATGGTATATATATATAATCAAATGATAACATAAAAAGATTGAATTGTTCATTAAGTGATGATAATTGTAATGTAAAAGTATGTGTGTGATTTAATGTATTTAATTATAAATTGAATTATAGTGATACCACTGAGTATATGTATACTCAGCGTACGGTTGTTTCCGTGCGCAGGTTGTAGAAGTCAAGTACTGAACCAGCATCCAATGCCAGACCCGACTTCAACAAACTTTTGGTGATGCATATTTTCTTTTGGTAATGTGGCATGTACATAGGATGTGTATAAAGGTTATTATGTTTTGCATATAAATGGTTAAAAATGTTAGTATTACAAGTCTAAGAATTATAATGAAAGAAGTTTATCCATTTCAATTTAAATTAGTACATTGATAAATTTAAATTGATATTATATTGATTGAGTTTGATTAGAAGGTATTTAGAATAGAAAATGAGTATGTGAAATGAGTTGGTTGAATTGGTTATATTTGAAATGGATACGGTTTTAATTGCAAGGGGTTTTATGTAAAAATAAGCAAAAATGTTGTCGAAATTTATAAAAAAAAAATCCGAAGTACTTGAACGAGTCGCGTTTCACTTTTAATACATGTTTTAGACTTCGAGAGTTCATTATAGGGACTTAGTTATTAAATTATACTATGAATGTTATTTTATTTGTGAATTATTCGTAAGTTGTCTGATATGTCCGGTAATACCTCGTAACCCTATTTCGACGACGGTTCAGGGTTAGGGGTGTTACAAACACTTATAATTTATCCAACCTAATAACTATTTTTCTATTTCCTAAAATATTAATTAATTAATTTTCTCAATTAAATTATTTTTCCAACCTAATTCTAATTCAAGAAAGTCATGAAAACTTTACCATATTAAAATTTTATGGGAAAATATATTTAATTGCCTCATTTAATAAATTTAAAATTACTAATTAATTTAATTATTATTTCAAACTTTAATTATTTAATTGTAATTAATTAAATAATAATTTGAAGAAATTAATTTAATTTCTATGTCATCTTTTGTACTTAGCGAGAAAACACATATACTACAGATAATGATACATGTGATCTATTTCTCTTAATTATCGTTTTCATTCATTCCATAGTATTGGTTCTACATGCAATTTGTTTTAGGTTATATTGAGTTAGTGGGGAGACCGATTGGACATTTATAATTAGGCTTAAATAATTTGTAATGAAGTTCCAAGTTTTAGCCTATTAAGTACAACATTATTTAATCATTAAGTCATTCCACTAAAGAACCATGATTGAATTTCTTCCTTATATTATATATCATTACGAAAGCAATTCAATAAGTATTTGTTCAATGACTTTATCATAAGTGTTACTCTCATAAGATATAATTATTTTCTTTATGTTAAATTCATTCACCAAATATGATCTTATTATCTCATGGTAATTATTACATTTTTTTCATGAACTGGAATGAACTTGGACACATGTTTGTCCATGTTCATTCATTTAAAACTTAATTTTTTAAAAGAAAATTTATAAATTTATAAAAATATTATTAAAATTTATAAAAATAGTAAATAAATTTCAAAAAAATAAAAATAATAAAACCATTTAAAAGTTAATGTCTAGAATGAATCGGACATAATGTTGTCCACTTTATTGAAGATGATTTTTTAAATTATATAAAGTTTAAAAATATGAAAAGTTGTTTTTTTTAAATATAATATGTGTATCAATATTTTAATTCTATTGGTACTAAAAAATATAAAAATATTTTAATATTATTTTAAAAAATATTATAATTATGCAAAGGGAGAGAATGGGTTGAACCCAAATAAGTTGGCATCTCTTGAGTTTCTTTTTCCTTTTAAGCCCATGTGATTATTTGGTTGACATAAGTGTTTATTATATGAGAAATTCAAATAAACCATAAATTTAATTGAAAATCCCATCCTAAAACTAAGACAAGTAGTAGCAAAACAAAGCAACTTCACTTTTTAATTTCCCATCATCGTTTATATTAACCACCTTATCTTTGTTATACTTATTAACTTCCCTTCAAATTTTTCTAATGCCTTTTTAAACTTTATTTTTAATGTCCTATAATAAATTTTAAATTTATTTTAGTATATATATATAAATACATTTTATTTTTTATATATTTATTATTTTTTAATTTTCTTATATTTTATATTTAAAAATTTTAATCAAATATAATTTCTTTAGTATTTTTCATATATGAGAACGAAATTATCTATGTTACATAAAACCAAACAGATCCTCCTTTTATCTTCTACATATTTGTTCTAACAAAATATCAACAACGTTACCATAAATATCACTGGATATTTTTAAATATCATGAAGATGCAAAACTGATAGAGTAAAGATGTTTGGGGGGATGTTGAGGTTTTGAGAGCTGTTTATTGTGGAGGGAGTGTCAGCAAGCATTGTTAGGAAAGGGATACTTCAGGGGGAAAAAGGGTCATAAAAAATGCTTCTTTTCTTTTGATATGATTAATTTTTTTATAAAGAAAAGGGACTGATATAAAATAAAATAAAATAACAGAGAGTTACAGAAGGCAAAGAATAAGGCTACTCCACACTTAAAGTATTGGGGAAGGTTTATGTCAGTTCAATTTGTACAAAATCAAAATACCAATCTCTTTATTGGCAGTGAGGAAAACCACTAAAAGGATTAGGATGGAAGTTTTTGCAAGTCCTTCCCCATAGTGGAAAATTGGCATGCTACCACTTCAATCATATCAACTTACATATTAACCTTGGCCACCATAGGTGAATTGTGGTGTTGGTTAAGATATATATATATATATATATATATATATATATATATATGATATTTTCTTTGAGTGCTGTATTTTGAGTTCGGGATTTAAATTAAGATTGTGAATGCATTTGTAGAAATTATTTAATAATTAAAACTCAACAACTCTTGAAATGTAAAAAACCAACAAAGTTTGATAGTAGCTTGAATGTTGTTATTTCCACAATGAACAACCCACCTAGATTTTTCAACTTGTGACAAAGAAAATGAAGTTTTTGCTAACATAGTGAACTCATAAAGCAACAGCCTAAAAAATTAATCAAAAACTTAAAAACGATAGAGCAAAGTAAGAGAGGTAATGGCATTATCCAAGTCGTAGCAATATTACTTGTGACATAAAGTTAGGGGTGAAGTCAAAATCCTTTTATGAGATTAAGTTAAAATATAATTTCATCGTTCTATTAACTTTATCTTTATGATTTTTAAAGGATTATATTAAAATTTTAACATTTTTAAAGATTATTATATATTAATTTCAATTTTTTATTTTAAGGGAGCTAAGACTCTTACCTGCTCCTCTCTTTGCCCCTGTATAAAGCAACAGTATTGAAGCAATCAGGGTAACAGTTAAATTGCGCACCTTGTTATTTAGAAATATCGGTTCCATCTTTATTAAAAGGCTATGCACTAATAGTTACTGGGACTAAATCTTGGAAGTTTGGTCTGATAGACCTGCGAAAGGAAAATGAGTTATTGGATCACCAGAGATAGCACTTCAAAATGCTCTTCTCTACTAAATAAATAAATAGTAAAAAAACAATGAGAATTGAGGAAATACCTAAAATTATAGGAAGAATTGGAATTGGCTAATTTCTTGTCATTAGTCGAAAGGCTAAGTAAGACAATGTGCATCCTTAGCAATGTGGCAGTCTTTGAGACATGACTTCGTTAATTTCTCGTAAACCTTTCTTAACTGTTGGAGGCTAAAAGCTATGACTCGAAATTTGATTTGTTGCACATTATTATTTGTGAATGCATTGAACCTTCTGAGCCATCTATTTCTTATTATAATGGGTCGGCATAACAAATCACTCTTACAAAGGCTCAAAATGTTTATTTGCTATCTAAATTGCCTTTGTACATTATCTACTATGGTATCATAATTATACAGTCTTGTACTTTCTATCCTTCACTGTCTCGACAATGGTCTAAAAGTCGTAGGGGAGAAAAAGGAAAATACAATAGTTTTACCCAAACAAAATCTAGTTCTAGCAGGTCTTGCCAGGCGTATGATTCTACTTTTGCATAAATATTCATACTTAATCTGCCATTTTTTGTCCATTTATCATGCACTAATCTTCAGCCTATGATAAACTTTCATGCTTCGTTATCGTGTTAGGTACTTGGGTTCAAAACTGAGGAGATTTTTAATATGAACAGAGCGACAAACGTGTTACACATTCAATAGTGTTCACCAGCATCATTGGATCCAAAACAGTTCGACTTTCTTCAGTTTATCCTCTCCTATAAAATGCCCTTTATTAAACAATCTGAAGCATCCATCATTTTCATCTTCGCTTTCACTACCAACCCTTTACTTCCCTTTCACTACCATATTTTCTATCTTCCATTGACCTTACAGCCATGTTGCCTAGGAGTCGGACTATGCCAAGCAGGATTCACCATGGCGTCGTAATATGCGATTCACCCCTCCATAGAATACTCTTCCTTCTCTATTTTTGCAGTCCTCCACTTGTTTCTAACATTGATGTCCATTTATGCTTTAGGTCGAAGAACGGCATGATATCAAGCACTACTTACAAGTAGAAGTGCAGCCTAAAGCTCAGAATGAGAGTGAAGCAACGAACACTCCACCCGACTATTCCAAGTGCTTCGATGATGATGGCCGCTTGAAGAGAACAGGTACCACTATGACATAGTTGATATGCAACTCTACAAAGCTTACAACCTTTTTTTTTCTTGTCCTTGACACAAAAACTAACACGTGCATGCAGGCACTTTTTGGACTGCAACATCGCACATTATAACTGCGGTCATTGGGTCAGGTGTTCTGTCATTGGCATGGGCCATTGCGCAGCTTGGTTGGGTCGCAGGACCGACTGTCCTTGTACTTTTCGCCTATGTCAATCTCTACACTTCCAACCTTCTAGCAGAGTGTTATAGGTCTGGTGACCTTGTAACTGGACAAAGAAACTATACCTACATGGAGGCTGTCAAGGCATACTTAGGTAACTTAATTAGTGTTTGTATATCTGCTAAAGTCGTGCCAATATTATTGATATACTCTGTTATTACAGGAGGATGGAAGGTCAAGTTATGTGGATGGATTCAATACTTGAACTTGTTTGGTGTTGCAATTGGGTATACAATTGCTGCATCAGTGAGTATGATGTGAGTTATCTTGCCTAAGTACATCAACTACTCCATTCTGCTTTAGGGATTTCATTAGTTTCAAAGCACCAAAATCAAGCTTATGTAATATAATCCCTTTTTCCGAGCTTGTTTAGGGCGATCAAGAGATCGAACTGTTTCCACAAGAGCGGTGGAAAAGATCCATGTCATATGTCCAGCAACGGGTATATGATATCATTTGGTATAGCAGAAGTGATTTTTTCTCAGATACCGAACTTTAGTCATATAGGGTGGCTCTCCATAGCTGCGGCTATTATGTCATTTACATATTCCTCGGTTGCCCTTGGACTTGGCATTGGCAAAGTTGCAGGTACATAACATGGATAGTAATCTATTGGTACCGTGCATTTAGCGTTTTCAATATCTGAATATAAATGAGTTTTGGATTCTTTTTTACAGAACACGAGAGGTTTGACGGAAGCCTGTTAGGTATCAGCATAGGTACAGTAACACATGCTGGAACTGTTACTGGTATGCAAAAGATATGGAGGACTTTGCAAGCCCTGGGAGCTATTTCTTTTGCATATTCCTATTCTGTAATCCTTATTGAAATTCAGGTATTGGAGGATAATTAGCACTTCATGATGTAGAAATGTTGCCTGTAACTTAACATGGCCTATTCTTCCGCAGGATACGGTAAAATCACCTCCAGCAGAGTACACGACAATGAAGAAGGCTACATTATTCAGCATCACTGTAACAACTGTGTTTTATTTACTCTGTGGTTGCTTTGGATATGCAGCCTTTGGTGATCTCTCTCCAGGAAAACTTTTGACAGGGTTCGGGTTTTATAACCCTTACTGGCTGCTCGATATTGCTAATCTAGCGATCGTCATCCACCTTGTTGGCGCATATCAAGTATTTTGCCAGCCCTTGTTTGCATTTGTTGAGAAATGGTGTGCTCAAAAGTGGCCAAACTGCAACTTCGTGACGGCAGAATATGAAATACCGACCCCTTTCGGTGGTGCGTATGAACTCAACCTCTTCCGTCTAGTATGGAGGACGATATTCGTTGCACTTACAACTCTTATAGCAATGCTAATGCCATTTTTCAATGATGTTGTTGGATTCCTTGGGGCAATGGGATTTTGGCCATTGACTGTTTATTTCCCAATTGATATGTATATATCTCATAAGAAGGTTGGACGAGGAACAAGCAGGTGGCTTGCTCTCCAAATAATAAGTGTGGCATGTTTCTTTGTCACAGTGGCTGCTGCAGTTGGCTCCATAGCTGGAGTTGTGCTGGATCTCAAGACTTACAAGCCATTTAAAACTAGTTATTAAGAGAGACATGAAGATGTTGGTAGAAATTGCATGTATTTGAATGTGACTTGTGAGCAAGAGCCGCAAATTTATGATTCTATCGGTTTTCAAATCTATCAAATAAAATTTCTGTAGTGAATAAGGTATCTGTTTTTCCAAGTTTAATTATTTGAATAGTTGAAATTTAATTTCTCTAAAATTTTTTACTTTAAGAATAATTTAATAAATGAAATCCGATTAATAATCCATAAAAGAATGTCACATAATCTAATTTAATATAATTCTTTTGTCAGGTTATTAACTGAATTTTAATCATTAAATAAAAGATAGAGATACTAAAAGTAGGAAAAAATAAATTTTAAATTACGAAAAGCATAAGGATCGAAAGCGTAATTAAATCATATTCATTGGCAGAAACAGACCTAAAAGAATTAATCCTTATTGAATCATTAGACAGACATACAAATAAAAAACTGTAGCCTCTTAATTACCTCTGTATCAGCTATATTATATATGGTTTTTATCTCACATTGGGGTGCATGGCCTTACATATCAGTAGAATTTAATACATTCAACCACAGAGAACCAATCATCAAACTTGTAGCTAAATATTAAATCGAGTTTAAAAATGTACGTGGGTTTCACAACACTATTGGGGTTTAGAGTTTAGAGCCTTTCTTGTTTTTAATGAAGACAGACCAAGCACTTCCATCCAGTCAGGGATGAGCCTGTTGAAGTTAGTTCCCATGCAGCCCATGCAGATTCAAGGACGTGAAAATTAATGCATTTATGTTATACGGCTAAAGTATGTGCAAGAATTCATACACACAAGTTACCCGGGTAAAATACATGCAACTGAAGGGGTTGATACTTCTTTTCCGTCTCAGTTACATTTTGTTATCGTTTAACTATACTTTTGTAATCTAGTTCATTTTGAACTAAGTTTAGTTTATGTTTGATGTAATTTGATGGTGATAGAGCTGATCACCAGCTTTGTTTATGTTTGCAAGCAAAATCACCTAGTCCATATGTAATTAGTGGAGTTAGGTAGTGTTTAGGTAAAGGATTTGTTAATCTTTTGACCAGCCAAATGACTGGTATATGTAATGGCTTTAAGCCAATATTTCAAATGAATGAAATCATCAGATTTTCTTCCATATGCTCCATCTTTCTTTGCCTTCTAAAAACTTCTAAGTTCTGTTCTTCATTCTTGACAGTAGCTAAAAGCTTAAACTCTAAGCATTTTTCCTTCATATTTTATCCGGGTATAATACGTTGCTGCTGGTGCTCTGTTTAAAATTCTTCCTTACCCGGTTAAAGTACACTCAAACTCCAATAATTGGTATCAAGAGCTTTCATCTTAGAGGACCTGTTGTTGAAAATTAAATGGCTTCATCAGGCTTTTCTCCTGCTGCACCACCAGTCTTTAATGGTGAAGGGTTTCACATATGGCAGGTTAAGATGAGGACTTACCTGCAGGCCTTCGATCTGTGGGAAGTTGTCAACACAGAATCTTGAGCAGCCCACTCGAGCCAACCCAACAGTGGCTCAAATCAGACAACATGCAGATGAGAGGACCAAAAGGCACAAGGCCATGTCATGCATTCAGAACCGTGTTTCTGATGTTATCTTCACTAGAATCATGGCTTGTAAGACTCCCAAGCGGCTGGGACAAACTCAAGGAGGAGTTCCAAGGCCTTTGAAAGAACTAAGCAAAGCAGAAGATTACTAAACTTGAGAAGAGACTTTGAAAATCTCAAAATGAAGGAAGAAAAGACAGTGAAGCAGTACTCAGACAGGATAATGGCTGTGGTCAACAGTATAAGATTGCTAGGAGAACAGTTCAATGAGGCAAGAATTGTGGAGAAGGTTCTCTCAACATTGCCTGAAAGATATGAGGCAAAGATCTCATCCTTGGAGGATTCGAGAGACCTGGCAACAATCTTTCTAACAGAGCTCATTAATGCTCTTTATGCTCAGGAACAAATGAGAGCCAGTAGAATGGAGGAGCACCAGGAGGGAGTTTTTCAAGCCAAAGCTAAAGCAACCTCAAGTACCACTGCCTATAAGGGCAAGAAGAACTGGAAAAACAGGCCTAAGCCTGATGCTGCAAGAGGAAGAGATCGACTCTGCAGATTTTGAAAAAGACCTGGTCATCCAGAGGCCAGATGCTGGTTAAGACCAGATGTTGTGTGTCAACACTGCAAAAAGAAAGGCCATGTTGAAAGGGTCTGCAAAGAAAAAGGCAGACCTGGCCAAAACCAACAACACAAGGCTGAAGCTTGGGTAGCTGAAGAAGGCAGTGATAATGAGGAGCAGGTCTTTGCAGTCTCCTGCTCAGTTGCTCAGAAGAAAGACTCAAATAGTTGGCTCCTTGACAGTGGCTGCACCAACCATATGTCACCAGATGCAGCTATTTTCAAGTCCTTAGACAGAAGCTGTAAAACACAAGTTAAAGTTGGCAATGGCCACTTTATCAAGGCAGAAGGAAAGGGAGATGTGGTTATTCACACTCCAACATGTAACAAAATCATTTCAAATGTTTTGTTAGTTCCTGAAATTGACAGAAACCTGTTAAGTATAGCTCAGTTAGTTGAAAAAGGCTATACAGTGGTGTTCAAAGGAAATGAATGTCAGATTAGTGATCCAAGTGGATCCATGCTCATGTCAGTAGCCATGACAGAAAAGAGCTTTGTTGTGGACTGGAATAAAGGCTTTGATAATGCCTATGCTGTTTCTTCTGAAGACTCCAAGCTTTGGCACCAAAGGCTTGGGCATGCCAACTTTAAGTCTATGGCTCGGATGGTCAGTAAGGAAATGGTTGAAAACTTCACCAAGACAGTTCATAATGAAGATGCTTGTGAAGTCTGTCAGATGGGAAAGCAAGCTAGGCTTCCATTTCCTGTAAACACCGCCTGGAGAGCATCAAGCAAGCTAGAACTAGTGCACACTGATGTTTGTGGCCCCATGAGAACTGAGTCACTTAGTGGCAACAGGTACTTTATTCTCTTCATTGATGATTGTACCAGATACTGCTGGGTTTATTTTTTGAAGCATAAGTCTGAGGTTGCTCAAGTGTTTATGAAGTTCAAAGCTGCAGTAGAAACAGAAGTAGGCTGCAAGATAAAGACCATTAGGTCAGATAATGAAACTGAATACACTTCAGCTCAGTTCCAAGCTTTGTGCAAAGACGCTGGCATCAAACACCAGCTAACCAATGTCTACACACCCCAACAAAATGGGGTTAGTGAAAGGAAAAATAGGAGCTTGATGGATATGGCCAGATGTTTATTGTTTGAGAAGAATTTGCCTAAGACCATGTGGGCTGAAGCTGTCAACACTGCTGTCTACATTCAGAATAGGCTTCCAACCAAAGCACTTGCTCACAAGACACCTTTTGAAGCCTGGTTCGGGTTCAAGCCATCATTGGCTCATATGAAAGTCTTTGGTTGCCTATGTTACAGCCAAGTACCAGCTGTTAAGAGGGACAAGTTGTCCAAAAGGGCTGTTCCTGGTATTTTAACCGGGTATAGTATGGTAAAAAAGGGTTATAGGATCCTGGATCCTTTAACCAACAAAATCCAAGTGAGCAGAGATGTAGTGTTTGATGAGAAGGCTTGTTGGAATTGGGACAAGAATGAACCTGAAGCTGTCTCTGAAGAACTTGTGGTTGATCAAACAGAGCCTGAAGAAAATAGTCCTGATATGGACATTGATGACATACCAGTCAGAGGCACTAGACCTTTGGCTGAAATTTATGAAAGGGCTCAAGTTGCCATAGTGGAGCAATGCAGTTTTGAAGAAGCTGGAGCTGATGAAGGCTGGAAACAGGCAATGGTTGATGAAATTGCCATGATTGAGAAGAACCAGACATGGGAATTGGTTCCTAGACCAGCCAAGAGGAAGGTTATTGGAGTAAAGTGGGTCTATCGAGCCAAGCAAAATGCTGATGGGAGCTTGAACAAACTGAAGGCCAGGCTTGTAGTCAAAGGATTCAGCCAGAAATATGGTCTGGACTACCTAGAAACATTTGCACCAGTGGCCAGGCTAGACACCATTAGATTGCTGATTGCCTTGGCAGCTTAGATGCAGTGGAAAATCTACCAGCTTGATGTGAAGTCTGCATTTCTTAATGGCTTCCTTGAAGAAGAGATCTACATTGATCAGCCACAAGGATTTGTTGTGTCTGGCAAAGAACAAATGGTGTACAGGCTTAAGAAGGCATTATATAGCCTAAAACAGGCTCCCAGAGCCTGGTATGCTCGAATTGACAGCTACTTAGTCAGTTTTGGATTTAACAGAAGTGTTAATGAACCAACACTATATGTCAAGAAGAATGAAGCTGAAATACAGCTTATTGTATCCCTCTATGTTGATGACCTTTTGGTGACTGGAGGAGATCAAGATATGTTGGCTGAATTCAAAGCCAAAATGATGGACATGTTTGAAATGTCTGACTTGGGGCTAATGACATACTTTTTGGGAATGGAGTGCGCCAAATAGAAGGAAAAATCTTCTTGGGACAGAAAACATTTTCCTTGAAGGTTTTGTCCAAGTTCTCGATGGAGAATTGTAAGCCAACAAGCACTCCTATTGCTGTTGGAATGAAGCTGTCCAGCCAAGGAGATCATGAACCAGTCAATGAGTCTACTTACAGGAGCCTAGTTGGCTGCTTGTTATATTTGACAGCAACTAGGCCAGATATCTTGTTTACTGTGAGTATGTTATCAAGGTTTATGCATTGCTGTAATGTCCAACACTTTCAAGCAGCAAAGAGAGTGCTAAGGTACATCAAAGGCACTCTTGACTATGGTGTGTTATTCAACAAAACTGAAACCTTGAAGTTGAAAGGCTATACCGATAGTGACTGGGCTGGTTCAAGTGATGATATGAAAAGCACCTCTGGATATGCTTTTACCCTTGGCTCAACCATGTTTTGTTGGAGCTCAAAGAAACAATCGATTGTGGCTCAATCAATAGCAGAAGCTTAATATGTTGCAGCTGCAAATGCTGTAAATCAAGCCATATGGCTGAGAAAAATTCTAGCTGATCTTAACCTACATCAAAGGGAAGCAACAAAGATCTTTTGTGACAACAAGTCTGCTGTTGCAATTGCAAAGAATCCTGTCTTCCATGGCGAGCGAAGCACTTCAAACATCAAGTTACATGTGATAAGGAGATGGAACAAGCTCGAGAGGTGGAGCGATTCATTGCAATTCGGAGGAACAAGTTCCTGATATCTTCACAAAGGCCCTTGGTGTGTCAAGGTTTATAAAACTGAGAAAGCAGCTAGGTGTTACAAGCATGGAAACTAAGGAGGAGTGTTGAAGTTAGTTCCCATGCAGCCCATGCAGATTCAAGCACGTGAAAATTAATGCACTTATGTTATACGGGTAAAGTATGTGCAAGAATTCATACACACAAGTTACCCGGGTAAAATACATGCAACTGAAGGGGTTGATGCTTCTTTTCCGTCTCAGTTACATTTTGTTACCGTTTAACTATGCTTTTGTAATCTAGTTCATTTTGAACTAAGTTTAGTTTATGTTTGATGTAATTTGATGGTGATAGAGCTGATCACCAGCTTTGTTTATGTTTGCAAGCAAAATCACCTAGTCCCTATGTAATTAGTGGAGTTAGGTAGTGTTTAGGTAAAGGATTTGTTAATCTTTTGACCAGCCAAATGACTGGTATATGTAATGGCTTTAAGCCAATATTTCAAATGAATGAAATCATCAGATTTTCTTCCATATGCTCCATCTTTCTTTGCCTTCTAAAAACTTCTAAGTTCTGTTCTTCATTCTTGGCAGTAGCTAAAAGCTTGAACTCCAAGCATTTTTCCTTCATATTTTATCCGGGTATAATACGTTGCTGCTGGTGCTCTGTTTGAAATTCTTCCTTACCCGGTTAAAGTACACTCAAACTCCAACAGAGCCAAAATCCATGGAAATATGTTCATTCATTCAATCAAATCCATTCGGTTTATTTTTTTATTTCAATTTTATGTCGTGGGTTTTTTCAGAGTTGGATCAGTGCTGGAATTTGTCCATCATCGATTAAAATTAAAAATTATTAATAATTCATTAAAAAATAAAAATAGAAAAAGGAAAATCGATTCAATCAATTCGTATTGGCTTGTGGATCAATCAATTCAACCTTTTATCTTGAAGTGATACTTTAACTGATCCTTAATTAAATCAATTCAACTAATTAATTCGGTCCAATTTGAAAGTCATATTAAAATCAAATTAATTAGTTTTATATTACTCTATTAAATTTGTATGTTTTAAATTTTTCAAAAAGTATATTGATCTACACTTCTTTTATTATGTTGATATTTTTTTGTAATTTTATATGATCTTTAATTAAAAAACTAAAAGCTATATATCCACCAATCAAACCACTAGTTCAGTGGTAAATGTGTTAATTTTAAGTTGATTGATGTGAGGTCCACTATAATATATATATATATATAAAGATAAGTCTTTGTTACAAATTTCCTATATTTGCATGGTATTGTTTAAAGAGTAATTTATTATCAATCAATAATACATTACCTAATTTGAGTTCAACTCACTCACAAACTAAGATTAATCTTTCCACTAAGACTTTCTTTCTTCAACTTAATTACAAACTAAATAATTTTTATACAAATTATTTACCCAAAGAACAAGTTCTTAACAATGAACAGATTTGAGGAGGCCTTCTTGATTTTGCCTCGGTTTTTTTGGAAGCCACCTTTGAATGGATAGTTTAAACTTAACACGGATGGCTCATTTTTTGAGAAATCAGGAAAAAGTGGGAGTAAGCATGCTTATTTGGGATCACAATGGCAATTGGATTGTAAGGAGTTTCCATTATATCCCATGTACAACTAGTGTTGAAGTGGAACTTTGAACCCTTAGAGATGGACTTATGCTAGCTTATGAACTAAACATCTTAAATCTTGAGACTGAAGTAGATGTTACCATTATTATCCATTTTATGAAAAATACTTCTATCCCTGATCTCACTTTATTCCCTTGATTTATAAGTGTATGATATTCCTTGTAGCATATATTTCTCAAAGGGAACAAATGTATCGATACCTTAGCACAATTAACCTCTTGATTGGCTGAATCATCTATTATTGGATGATGCCTAAAGGAATTTTATATATCCAACCTTGCTTTAATAGGTTAATAAAATATTGTTCCCTTTCGAAAAAGAAATATTATTTCTCAATCATACATTTAACTTGACAAGGTATGTGGATTTACAGCATTTCTCATCTTGAAGACAGCCCAAGCAATTTCAATTGCATGTCCTGCAACATCAGGCTCTTTTATTATTATTATGAGTTTCATCACTAGTGGACTTGGCTGCTATTTACCCTATTCTTTCATTCCAATAATTCAAGCCCAGTTAACCAAAAAAACCTACGAAGGAGAGCATAGGTTGGTACAATTTTCAATAACCTACCCATCATACCATATCATATGAATCACAATCACAACATTTTCATTTTTTTTTCTTTTCTTGTTGCTAACCATTTACAAATCCTCCACACAGTTTTAACACAAGATCCAAATCCAATATGTAATTACATGATATAACTATTCATTAAGAATTCACTTTGAAGGTAAGAAATCTGTTTTTTAACATGTTGTATTAGGTAAAGATTATGTCTACAGTAGGAATCCTTTCCATGTGCTTCTAATCTCTTGGGTCTTCACAAGTAAATATTATATATATATATATATATACATTTTATTCAAAATTGAGTCAATTATTCAATAAATTCAAATGAATTGTTGAAGAAGATTTTGACTTATTAGAACCTAAACGATTAATTGATATAAATGTTAGAAGTAAAACACAAAGGTTGAAAAGTAAGTTGTAATAGTCAAATGAATTGTTTAGTTGGTTGAGTATTTATTAATATCGTGATAAATATTAGAGATTGAATCTTATCATCAGTTTGAATTATGTTTGGGATTCGTTGTTACTTTTCTCAACAATTTCGTCTCTAAGATTCGAACATGCATTTTTCCTTAAAAACGTAATGTGTCTTAACACTACATTTAATACTTTTTGAAGTGTTTGATGGTATACCCTAACCTTAGATTGAGTTATCCTCATTGCCTAAACTTTTTTTTCCTCTCATAAAAAAGAAAAATGAGTTGCAATCAAACCCTTTTCCCCATAAGCTCTAGTTTGTACCATAGGATAGGACCCTCGGTCCAAATTTGTGTAGGGTGGTTGCTTCTTCATATGCCAAACAAGTACTAAGAATTCCCTTAATTTATGGATGTTCTTCAGCTTTCCTATCCCAGCAGAAGGAAAAGAAAATAAAGAAAAGTGGCCCAATATTTATTTACTCTGGACTTTATCTATTACATAAAAACTTGGAATTTTATGCAACTAGAAATCGCCTATCCCGTAAGCATTATTTCATGGCACTGATAAAGGCGGACCCCAAGAGGGTCTTCATTCCAACACGTCTGATTAGACAATATTGACATGGATGAGTCCAAATTGACTGTGGACGACACACCAATTTTGTTTCTTCACAATGCTAGCTGAAAGGTCCCCCTCCACCATGAAACAGTATTGGCCACCATCTCCTGCTTGATTATATAAAGAAATTAAAAGCTATATACGTGTATGTATGGGTCCTCTCTCTTCTATCAATTTTAAAGGATCATTTTACGGGGTTTATATGGGGGCTAGATGACATAAATATTAGATTGAAAGCAAAGATCATGACAATCTAAGGAGATGATGTCCATGGCCCTGCCCTAAGACAACTCAAAATACAATTTAATTATAAATTATTAATGATAAAAAAAATTGGGATTATTCGTTTTCACCTTTAATTTCCTTTATCTTTTGTGCTTTTATCGGTTTGAATAGAAATTAAAGAATAGACTTCGTCTACTAGCTCACTCTGATGATGGTGTTCAATGCTTATTCAAAATTTCGAGTTAAATAAAAGAATAGGTTTAAAAAAGTGCAAGGCATTACAAACCTTTGTTTTTGGGAGCTTTAAATGTCATTTTTGAGTTATGATTTTAAAACAGTAAATATTTCATTAAATTTTAAATTGTTCTTGTACCCTAGAAAGTTAGATTTCATGTTGACATGGGAAACCTACCCCAATCGGGGAGCAAACAAAATCACTGATAGGATTCAAACACCATTACTTCCTATGGTCTAAGCTTTTCATACATAAACTGATCAATATGTGGGTAAAAGCAACAGTGACAACCTTTTCAACCACCATATAAATTGATGGTTACTTTCAAGCCATGAGCCACAACCAGAAAAGTCAACAGAGCAGTTGATTGATAATGAAATGATAGTAATTTGAATCCACTGGTAAAAAGTTCAATCCAGCTTAACTTCGGATTCTGCCAAAACTAGTGTAATAGAAACTATGGATTGGATGGTATCAAACAAAAAAAATGCAAGTAAAAGAAACTATGTTACTGCAAGAATACTATATGTAGTAAATGCTACAGTGATAGAGATTTCTTTGTCTCATTATTTCTTAAAACTAATCTGTACGTATAAACTTATCAAGCTTATAAACACACACATTAAGAAATATATATAAGTAAGTAAAATTAAATGGAAAAACTCACACTAAATCACCCTGAAATCCAGTTTTCAGAAGGATACTCTAATCCTATCCCTGCCGAAGTAGAAATAAAACACACAAAAAAGTAACAAAGTGCTTCTTCACTATGCGTAGTAAGTTCTACACTTACGCTAACTTAAAAACTCAGTGACCTACAACTCGCCTTGCATTGATCAAAAACTACATTGATCGAATGATTACCACTAGCTTACAAGGGATCGAGTTGGGTAACTAAAATGGGGCTCCTCACCACATGCTTGTTATTCCCATCTGTCCTTGTCAGCGACCTGAAAACAACTTCTGCATCATCCAACACCAGATGCTTGCTATCTACTGTTATGGTTACAAAAAAGCTTGTTTTCTTCACCATCGGTGTGAACACCAACTTCATCGGATTCACTGTCACCGTTACCCCTTTTAGTGCCCCTATCTTTGTAATGTAAACCACATTTGCCTGACCCACATTAGTCACCGTCCTCATGAATGTCTTGCTTGTTCGACCACTTAATGTGGTTGAAAACAATGCAACAATTGAAGGATAGTTAAGGTTCTCAGGCAATGGCTTCTTCATTGGACAAACTGCTGGAGACCGTGTAACTACTTGTACTAACTTAGGATTATAATAACCAACTTTCATAATCATGGTTGGTAATGTCATAAATAAGTTTCAGATCTATTGCTCGATCGAGATTTAGATGCCCAGCACCAAAATCGTAAGGAGTCGATGGCTTCTTGGTTGCTTCATTGATCATCGGCTAATTCTTATTATCAGTTATACTAGCAGTAGTCATTATAGTAGATCGATTTGCTGTTGGACTCCAATTAGGGTGTGCAGATTTCAGCAACGTTGTTGCACCACTAACACGAGAGCAAGCCATAGAGGTTCTTGAGAGGATGTTAAACTCTGTTTTCCTTTGATTAGAATCTAAGCCAGTTGGGCCAAAAACATCAGTCCAATCAGCCAAAATGTTAACCCCAGGAGCAATCAAATCCGGCTTAAGAATTTCAAGGTTCAACCCATTGGGTCCTGTAGCGGAAAAGGAAGCCACGACCAGAGCTGGCTTAATGCCGATCACGGTACCCTTAACATCAATAGTAGCCGTGGGATTCGGGGACGATGAAACATATGATTTCATGGCATCCCCTTCGTCCGACCCGAGAGAACAAGTGGGTAGAAGGTAGGCATTGTCGACCAAGCCTTCACCATTTGAAGCACCATTGGCAAGAATCATGCCTTAGATTTAAATAGCGGTCCGATATCGGAATAGCGGCCGTTATATAGCGGTGTCGGCGCCGTCCGAAACTGCTATTGCTAAAAATAGCGGTGTGAGGCCGCAATTTAACGGGTAACGGCCAATTGCGGCAATAACGGGCTGCTATTCCCGTTATTCTCCGTTACAGTAAAAAAAAAATCATCTCTTCTCTGAAACAAAATCTACAGAAACACAATAAAACAAAAGGGCAGGTTCAACTAGAGAAGATAGGAAACATCGGATAATTAGGATTTTAATGATCAGTTCAATTAAAATTCAACAAAAATCTGCATTCTTGCTTGCATGTCTTTAGACTAGGATTTAAGAACAGAGCCCAGAGGCAGGTCCTTCAAAATTTGCAGAGTCTAAAAAATCAAGAGAGGGGTTTCGGGTGCGAGTGAAACTGTGAAAGCATGTTTAAAGCACTGCATGGCCACTCACCTTAGCCCAAACCCCAAAGAGCCATCTCCGATTCTCCAGTCTCCACTCTCCATACCAAGTTACCAACAACAGTTTGGACTTGGAGAGACGAGTAGACGAGACGACCAAATGCTTCTGTAATGTATTGAAGAAAGAACATAGAAAAATCAAAACCAAAATTAAGAACAGAATAATGAATATAAGAATTGGGTTTTTTCAAAACCAAAAGCAAAGGGAAAGGGATAAAATATAGGGTTTGTAGTTTACACGGGTAAGGGAAAGATCAAAGATCTTAGCTGTTTTAACTTTTGAGTTTTGACCATATTTTTATTTATAATTTTAAGTTTCTTTAAACTCTATTATTTAATTAATATATCGGTTGATGTCATGAATTTTTTTAAAAATAAAATTAATGAGACTTTACGTTTCAAATTGAATTTAATTATTCATGATTTGCAATGTTAATTTGTTATATATATATATATAGAAATTTTTTTTTTTCTTTTTAAAGAATATAATTAGAATTTTAATGAATTGTAATGTTAAGTTATGTTCTGATATCAATATATCATATTAATAAAAGTTCATAAGTATTAAAAATATTCTAAAATTATTAAAATGATTTTTATAATTATATTTTCTAATTATTATGTTTTACAATAAATTGTGTGAATTTAAAAAAAATTTACCGCAATACTCGTAGTGACCACAAAGCATTCATTATGTCCGCAACCGCAATAAACACAACGCGATCGAAAAATCAGCCGAAACCGCAATTTAAATCCCTACACCACCAGCTTCCTTCACAACCATGCCTTTAGCCACCATTGGGTTACTCTTTCGATCATAGATTATGATTTTTCCCTTAACAACATTTGGATCAAGTGAATTCTCCATGCATAAAGAAGCTGAAAGTACCTTAGATTTTTCAAGATAAACCAATGGATACATCTTTCCTTTTTAACTGCTCGTCGGAGTATAACGAAACTCTGTTTAACCTCCGCCCATCACTGAGGATGACATCAGCGGAGAAGTTTCGGTCGATTGTTCCCGCTCTAACGGTGACCAACCAATGAGCAAGGTTGGTAACGGACATTAAGTTAGGTCCATCGTTTCCAGTCGAGGATGAAACAAATACCTCTGGCGAAGCCGCACCGTATGCTCCAATTGCGATGGGGTCGAGATGATATGAAGTGGAGATTCCATCTCCTCCACCGACAGAAATTGAAATTACGTCGACGCCATCGTTGACAGCGGCATCGAAAGCGGCTAAAATGTCGAAGTCGAAACAACCTGAACTCTTCCAGCATACCTTGTAAACTGCCAGTCTTGCCTTCGGGGCCACACCTTTCGCTATTCCGGCAGCGTAACCTCCCATGCTGGAGCGAAATGCATGTTTTCCGGCGGCAGTTGAAGCCGTGTAGGTCCCCTGACCGTTAGCATCTTTGGGTGACATAAATTCAACTGTTTCGTTGATTCCGTCGATTGGACCACCCGGTCCCACCGTTGCTTCATGAACTTTAGAGAAGAATCTTGCACCGATAAGTTTGCGGTTACAGTTTTTAGCAACGAATCTGGCTCCGGTTTAGCAAACTCCCTTCCAGCGAGCGGGAGGCGGTCAAAGATTCGAGTTTGCGAAGCTTCTCCTTTCGGGCTAGACTCCGGTGTCGAAGACTCCGATTATAACATCAGAACCATAATCGGAATTCGACCAAAGCCCGTGTTGGTTTCGCAGGCCCAGGAACTGAGAGGAGCAAGTGGTGTGAAGTTGTCGGTGGCGATTTTCGAAAACAGCAAGCACTAAAGGGTGGTTACTGAGGGAAGCAGCATGGGTTTCAGTCAAACAGGCAGAGAAGCCGTGGAAGACAGTGTCAAAGGTGTGGAGGATTCGAGTTGGCTCAGCGAACTCGGAAGTGTACCAGTGATAGTGTGTGGGGAAAATGGACGGCTTTGATTGAGAATCTACACGAAATATGAAGGTTTTAATGGCTTCATCAGTGGAAAATGATTTCGAAAAATTAGAGAAAAACAAAAGAACAAGCAAAGGAAGAAAACTGTAGAGTAAAGTAGCCATTGATGAAGAGAGAAGTGAACTAGAGTGAGTTTTAGGAGATGAGAGTGCTATGAGAGAGAGTATCTCATTATTATCTCTTATTATTTTCCCTTAATTTAAAAACTTTAATTAATCAACGACAAAACTGCCTTGTTTGACCGTTCAAAATTAACGGGTCTAATTCTACTCTAGTCCTTGTACTCTTCCAACTTCAAGAATTTAAACCCTCTGTTTACCTTGTTTAAAAACCCAACCATCCAAAGCACAATATTTTCGGTTCTACAACAACAATTAAAAAAATGGCAAAAGTTAAATGAAAGTTTTATAACTTAGTTATTTTTTTACTCGATTTCTAATTTTTATCAATTCTAAGTGATTCATTTAGTTTCAATTTCTTTATCCAAACTAAAAATAACATATTAAACGATTTTCGATTCAATTACTTTTATCGGCTAATTTAATCAGGTTTGAACAGCAATACTTATTTGAAGAATTTTTATCTAACACATAAATGACAGAAGTTCAACCAAGGTTGTTTGGTCCGATTAGTTTTTTTAGAACCAAACAAATAGAAGACTAAGTTTTTAAAATTAAAAGTAAGGGATTAAATTTTAAGAATTAAAGAGTACAGGGACTAAAGATAAATTAAAACAAATAAAAGAGAAGTGAGATTTTGTTTTCATTTTTTTAATCTTAATAATAAAAGAGTATGATTTGTAGGAAAGAAATGGGGTAGCTGAGGGATTATGATATTATAATATGACAAAATAATTCATCACCGTTGATCAGATAGAGAATAATAGTAGTACTAGAAATATGTTTAAAAGGTGCAATTAATAAATTGCAAAGGGAACAGGTTTTATTCTGTACCCCAAAATAAACGACAAATATAGAAATTTAACAGACCACTGTTCTGTAATAAACTGGTAGTTAAACGGCATAGATACTTCGAGGTTTGTGGCGTGGCGGACATGTGATCATTTCGATCATCAAGAAAATGGGTTTTGTTAAAAATGAAGCGAAAATTTTTAGTATTGCTCTCGTTGAGAGTCGAACTCAAGACCTTCCGCTTACTAAACGGGTGCTCTAACCAACTGAGCTACGAGAGCCTGACGATCAATGATTTGAAATTTCTAGGAATATTTATCGTAAGCTAATCAGTGTGCATTAGTCATCGCGGCCATTTATTTCAAGTGGAAATGGGGCGAAAAATGGGTCGAGTGTTGACGCTAAAGAGTGACATTTGTCTGTTGGAATGTCCACTCGGACTGTATGTAGCAGATCACAGCACAGCAGGGGATATGAACACCTGTCTCACCTTATTACCCCTCCTGTCTTCACATTTGAGAGATGCTACCGTTTTCAACGCGATTTTCTGTTACATTGTACATGGATGTTTTTACTCGAACTAACCTTGAAAACAGGATCTTGTACTTGTCTAAATAAAATCTCTCCAATACTAACGGTCCAACGCTAAGAAATTTAATGCCTTTAGGATTTTGTGGAGGAATACAATAACATTACCAGATCTTTTCCTTCGTTTGAAATCTCAGTTTGGATTTTGAATTTAATTAAAATACAACGTAATTATTAAATACAGAAAAGCCTCAAACAATTTCCTTAATAATGTATATAATTTGTTTTCTACATTTTATTTAATTATATTGGAATGCATTTAATACGGTTATAACTTATCAACAATTGTTTGCTATGAAATTAATTTTGTGGATTAAATTCATTATTATTACAATAATCTACAAGTAATGCATTAAAATGTATTAAAGTACATAATATCTGGAAAGTCATAGTTGAGATTGAGATTGAAATCCCTGGATGTTGAAAAGAACAAAAATTTCGGCCCAAAATCTCTCATAGCTCAGCTTGATGGCGGAATCCTTAAGGCCCAAGGTGCTGTATAGTTTACATGATAAATCTCTTCCCATGGTTACAAGGAGTAAAGCTGGGCTTTTGGTCCAAAATGTTTTCACACTACTGTGAGTGATGATATGCCACCAACATTCGAAGAAGCACAGTAATGAAATTTGGCGAGAAGCTGTTGTAACTGAGTATAATGCTTTAATTTCTGACGGCATTTGGATGTTGGTACCACTGTCTCAAGGTAAGAAGCAAGCTGATTGCAAATGGCTTCCAAAGTAAAGCGAAATCCAGATGGGACGGTTGATTGTTGTAAGGCCCGGTTAGTCGCTAAGGGTAGTCTGCACACATCTTACTAACCTATGCTGTAAGTGGCAAATTTGATAGCTTGACCTTAACAACGCCTTTCTTAGTGACTATTAGTGAGGAGGTTTATATGGTTCAACCACAGAGTTTTGAGTAACAGAGCACTGACAGTACTCACTTTGTTTCTTGACTGTGCAACAGCCACAGAATTGGTTTGCCATGCTTAGAGATTCTGTAGTCAGTCTCGATTTTCATCCGTCTTTGTTTGTTAAAAGAAAGGACTGACGTTATGTATCTAGTTTATACGTTAATGTCTTTGTGATATATTAGTTACTGGCGATGGCATTGAAGCACTAGTACGGCAACTTCACACCAAGTTGTGTTATTAGAGTATTTCCTTAGTATAGAGGTGAAGCAAGTAGATGGGGGGTGTTTTCCTTCAACGACGCTAGTGTATTCTGGAAATGTTGAAAAGAAAAAAGGTGGAGAACGGCAATCCAGCCTCCACTCCCATGGCTATATCACTAAGCCTCACCAGGGATGAGATGGAAACCAGAATGAAAGCCAAACCTGTGACTGACCGGCCACCCGCGGTGGCAGGTCGTCAGGCCGGTGCCATCTCACGGATTCGAATTTAAATTTATTTTTCAACTTTTCTTTAATCTTTAAAAAAAATTATATATTAATTTATTCCAATGTCGCTTGATCTGCGACATCATTAAAAAAATAATTTCTTTTGGCTTGTGTTCGTACTTTTCAAGGGCGTATTTTTCACATGATACATATCAATGCCGCCAAAGGCAGCACAAAAAATTTATATTTTTTAAAAACTAATTATCAGTGTAATAATTGATAGCAAGAGAGGTTGGTGTCGCTGATTGGTCAGATAGTACCTTTTTTATTGTTTAATTTGCCTAGTTTTATAAATAATGCCATGTAATCTCATTTCAATAATTATTTGTTTATTTTTATATTATTTAAGTAAAAACTGTATGATTGAAACATGTTCAATGTGAATGCAATTTTCTAGGCAATTTAATCCCTCAAAATTAAATGCCAAATTATGTATATGTAGTAATTAACTATTTTCATCAACATAATTTGGACTTTTATTATCTAAGTGTTTGACGAAAATTTTAATCACCACTTCAAACATGTATAAATTATTGTATTAAAGATATCAAAGGGAATATATTCCCTAAAATGGTAAGTGTTGAGTAAAGGAGATGGGGTTAATTAGAAGCATGTAATGAGTAGTGCAAAGCAAAGCAAAAGATGCTCTCTATTATTGAATTGGCAAACTTTATGTATGATTAATGCAAGCCTAAAATCAAGGATTACCAAACTGCTACATCTTTTTACAAGTTTGATGAAGACAACATGGCAAACAAATTAATGTGGTGGTCAAGTTAGGTGTTGTCCTCAAATAACCAAACATGGAACATCATAAATATTTTTATAAATTAGAAGATTAATGCTAAAACTCTAGCCCCCCAAAAAGCATAATTAGTAACAACAAGAGAAGGGGCATATGTTGTTGTAGTTATTAAGATGGTAATAAACATGATTTATGTTTCAAATTAAAATCCTAATTAGCTTTGTCTTTAATCACATCAATCCCCATCTCAGTTGGATCAGTTGCTTGAACTTCGTAACTGATGCCATCTAGCACTCTCCTCAGCCCATCTTTGGATGTAGCATACAGCATTTTTGCTCTAATTCTTGATGCCGTTGGGGACCTATAATCCAACAATTTATTAATTAATAATAATGAAAAAACATATATTCCTAAAGCAAAGAGATACTTGGATTCCAATTCATAAATTATTAATACATGTTCCCGACCATTCTTATATAAACCTCAATTATTTGGTTATTATTAACCCACTAAAGAAAATAATACTCTTCATTATTGTTCTTTATGTATGCCATATACCATGTTATCCTTGTATAAATAATAAAGTTCCTACAAGAAAATGTACAGTAGTGACGGTATAAGTAGAAAAGGCGACGGACCATGCAATGAAGAAGATCTTGCTTTTCCGACAGTTATCAACGGTGACAAAATCGAAATCAAAGACAGCGTAACGGCAGTCATCGGTAGGCAAAGAAGCAGCGAGATCATCGTAGCTTTCGCCAGGACCGCCGACCTTATCGACGGTCACCAGCCTTGATTTCTCATCGATCTTGAACACTATGTATCTATGGACTTTCTTCCATTTCATCTCCATGAATGAGTTTTTGCACTCATCAGTGACCCACATCCCAGTTGTTGCCTATTGTTTTCATACACCCAAATACACTAGATTACAAATCATTGATGTTGAAATGAAAAGAAAAGAAAAGAAAAGAAAAGAAAATTGGGATATATGTACCATCTTGAAAGCCATCGCCATTGCTGTTGAATCTGTTTGAGAGACTTGAAACTGAAGGTGATGAGAACTGAGTGGTGATGAGCTTTATATAAAGAAAAAGGTAGGAAATTGCCACTAAACTTCATTGATAATTACAACTAATTAATTTGCAATAAAATAGATTTGATTTTGGAAAACCGGTTTGCTTTTCGTTTGGGTCAAAATTTTGGAATTGTTTCGGTCAATTTTAACTTATATCGGTTTGTACCAATATTGGTATAAAATTTTAATATTTTTAACTTATTTATATTTAATTTTATAATTAAACTTACAAATAAAATATTATCATTCAATTAAAATATTGAACATAATTTTTAATTTTATATTTGTATGTACATAATTGATATATATTTGTATATATATAACAAAATAAACCGAAATCAATACATATTAATATTATAATAAAATATTATATATATATATATATCCACCGATACGATACTAACAACTTTAGTTTTTATGTTTGTAGTTTTGCTTAGGAAAAATGTACTAATTTATTATTAATTAAAAGTAATTCCTAGTGCTTTAGTAAAGGAAGTTTTTTTTTTACAGTTATTATATAAGACACTAAATGGACCGAAAAAAAATATATATTTAAAAAGTTTTAGGCCTCGCCTTTAAAATAGAAAAATTTTATTTAAATTCCTTTAAAATTTATAAAAATTTGATTTAATCTTTTAAAAATTATAAAGATATAAATATTAAAATAGTGAAATTATATTTTTACTATCATAAAATATACAATTTAATTTCCTCCCTAATAAATTTTTTTAACTTTGCCCTTATTTTGAAAAATATTTTTTAGAAAGAAAATAGTGGGTAATGTTTTCCTAACCATGAAGAATTATGTGAACTGTATTGAGTACTTCAAATTTTAACAAAAGAAAAATGGTTTGTTTAATTAAGAATAGTGAATAAAAAAATTAGATGACATAATTCTTTTAAAAAATAATTTCAATTTTTTGTATTTTCACTAAATGAGTTGACACAAAATTCAATTAAAAATTGAATATATTATAAATAATTATATAATAATTATTAAGTGAAGAATGTTTTAATAAAACAATTATTTGTAATAATATCTAAATCAATTTAATGAAAGATGTTATTGATATGGACAATGTTGGAGTGACATAAAGTTATAGGAATAATAATACTAAAAAGAAACTGTTTACATCAAACTAAAATTTAAATAATCGATTGAATTTTAATTTAGTTGATACTAGCCTTGTTGTTAGCGTAAAAATTTGTAGGTTCGATCAAATTGAAATATTTTTATTCTTTTATTTAAGAGTTAGAAATGAATTATATTAAAAATTTTAAATAAATTATCTTATTATATAATAAAATATAAATTTCATTATTTAGTCAAATAGAAAAAGTATTGATTGAGCTAAGCCAAAGAGAAAAGTGCTAAAAACTGAAAAGAAATTCAATGATCTTGTCAATATGGATTAAGTGAGTTCCAACAATAAAAAACATAGAAATTTTCGAATTTTTAATACTAATTTATTAACTTTCTAATAATGTCTTCCATAAATAATTGATTTGACTGTTGGTAAAAGTTTTGTCAAAATTTAACTGGGCTTAAATGCAAAAAAACAAACCATAAAAATTACTGACGTGAAAAGTTTAATTGTTTTTAATCATTTTGTGAGGTTTAATTGATTTTTAAAAATATAAAATTCAAATTATTTATAAAATTATTAATTTTCAATATTTTCTAATTTTTCTAATATTTTCATAATTTCTAATAATTTTTGAAAAATTAAAAAATTATTACCTTTGGGTTTGCCTCATAAATTACTCTATATCTTATCTTGGTACATCTTTATTATCTTTTAATTATTAAATAATTCAAATAAAAAAATTAGTGACTCTGATTAAGATGTTCATTCATAGAATTTAAATTAACATATTATTTTTAAGTTTAATAAAATAAATAATTCTTTTAAAAATTATTAAATAGTTCTTAAACTAATATTTAAATAAAAAAACTCATCAGAGTTCACCTATTGCACTATAAAATAATTCTTTTGTTTTCCAACAAAAGCTTAACATTTTTTTTACCATTATATGTACACTAAATTCACAATACTCTTATGGGTTTTATGTTAATCCGCATGAAATTCATGGTTCAATTCGTTCTTATGTTTATAAACACATTGCCCCCTCTTTTATTGCAATGTAATCATTTTTTTGTACCAAAAAATAAAATAAAATAAAAATAAAAATTTAAGTGAATCATTATTTTTAGTGATAGTTATTATCTATTGTAACACCCCTAACCAATATCCAACACCGGGACAGGGCTCGAGGCATTACCGGAACTTTACAGTTTCAGTATATTAACTCGGGTCACAAAATTTCATTTGAATTTAAAACTTTTCACTCATGAACATCTCGTCCCTTGTATAGGCCTTCTAGACCTATAACATATCGGAAGGCAATGTGGGACAAATACGGGCACGTTCGAAAATTTTCCTTAACTAAAAGGGACACACGCCCGTGTATCTTGAGGCACGCCCATGCCCTTCAACCGTGGGAAACACTGACTTATCAACACGGCCATGGAACACGCCCGTGCTACTTGCCCGTGGACGAAACTGTCATTTTAACATGGCCATGGCGCACGCCCGTGTGGCCTACCCGTTTACAACTTTGAGCTAAGTTTTTAAGTGCAGAGGACACACGACCATAGCACACGCCCATGGAAGGGAACCGTGTGTCACACATGACCTAGACTTACGCCCGTGTGTTTAACCATGTGGACTTTATTAGGCTATTTTCGAAGCCTTTAGTCACCCTTTTATACTACTTATGCCTAATGGTTACCAAGTTTGAGAAGAAGCATGATTATATACTTGTAAATAATCTTAATGAAAATAGTTGTATGGAAACCTAATATCATTGGTTTCATACATAAATGCTTATTTCCTATTTAGTGTCATGGGTTCTCATATTACTTTAATCCATCTGAAATTGGTTCACTCATGTGATTCATTGCCAATTGATAGCAACCCATCCTTCGTAATTAAAATCATGCATAAAATCGTAGGTCATAGCCTACTTAAATTAAGCCAATTTTCATGGCCATATACAAAGAGATAAACATATTTTAACATGCCTTTACTGGGAAAATTAAATGACACATATAACAAAATACTCAAAAATACTATACATGCCATTGAACAAAATAAACTGAGTCTTTATACCAAAGCTTGTTTAGTTGATAGTGTGTTCACTCCCCAATTGTCTTCCAATCCTTATGAGTCATTGAGCTCTGTGAGACAGGGAAAAAGAGAGGGGTAAGCATTTTCATACTTAGTAAGATCGAATAACCGGAAAGTAAACTTACCTAGTAATTAGCAAACATCTATACTTATTTCATGAAATCATCCATTATGAAATGATTTCCTATCACATGCACTCAATCAATGAGTTAGTCATATAATCATGTATTATGTAATTTAACTAGATGAGCTCATCATTCAACATTTCATTCATATATGTATATCCCATGTTAATCTCGTTGAGTTTCTAAGAAACCTTGATGGAATACCCAATATCCGTTAATTTATACGAATGATTATTCCATCTATGCATTCCCGCGAACCTCACATCATATGGCAAGATTACACGTCCAGGCTAAATCCCCTATTATATGAACTCATAAGGTGATGTCGGGATTACCAGTCCAGGCTAAATCCCTTATAGCAACAAACACCCTTAATGAGATAGGATCTGGATTACCAATCCAGGCTAATTTCAGACCCTAATCGGATTACCCGTCCGGGTTGAATCCATCATGCACACATATTCTTCGGGAGGCTTGATCATTCAAGGAACACCCATCCGGGCTAGATTCCTTTTCATACCTGAGATCTCGGATTACCCGTCCGAGATAAATCCTTACTGCAACACATGAAGGATCTCAATTTACCTTTTCAATGAGGGTTTATCCATCGAATTCCCTTTGTCAACCTCAACCAAGATATTTTTCACATGTTATCATCAATATGCATTTCTATGATATTTCATACCAATAAAAAATACAATCATCAAGCATTCATAATTCATACAATTATGCATATCAAGGGTTTACTTTAAGTTATCCGAACGTACCTGGTACTCTTTTCGGAGTTGTGTTTTGGTTATTCCGAAACCTTGCGTTTACCACGATTGACCTTCGGAATTTGTTCCTCGGGGTCTATAACAGCAAAATTAATTCATTAATAGCCTAAATTATATATTTCAAGTTTAATACCTACCCCCAGTCTAAATGGCCGTTTTGCCCCTAACCTTTCACATCTTTACGATTTAGTCCCTAGGCTTGTATAATGAAACACATGCAATTTCTATCTTACCCAAGCCTAACTGAACATTTTTCTCTCTTATGGCAACCCACATTTTTCATTATTTTCCTCATTTCTACCACACATTTACATCTTTTTCAAAATAGTCCTTATAAGGGTTTCTCATGAAAACCAACTTGGAAAAGATTTTTAACACACATTTATCTTTCATATTCTTCCATAATCCATCAAAATACCAATAACTCATGCATGGGTAAATTTTTTAACAAGAACCCTAGCATGAAATATGGGTAGAAATGGAGAGAGTAAATTACCGGGATTTCAAAAATACAAAGAACATGAAAAACGGGTCTTGGGAGCACTTACTATTGAGCTTGAAAATCGAAGAAACCCTAGCTATGGTGTCCTCCAAATTTCGGCCGCTATGGGAAGAAGATGGGCATATTTTTTCTATATTTTTCCCTTTTTATTTCATTAAAATGCCTAATGACCAAAATGCCCTCATGCCGTTTCTTTAAAATTTCATCCATACAAGCCCATTTTTGTCCAAAAATTTATAACTTGGGAAAATTGATCTCCAAGACCTTCTAATTCATAATCTATAGCAATTTCATACAAATTGATTCTAGAATCCAAGTTTTGAAATTTATTCAATTTAGTCCCTAATTTCCAATTGGACATCTTATACTTAGAATTTCTTCATGAAACTTTAACACATGCATATACTCATATTCTAGGCCTCATAATAATCATAAAATAAATATTTTGATGTCGAATTTGTGGTCCTGAAACCACTATTCCGACTAGGCCCTATTTCAGGATGTTACATTTCTCCCCCCTTAGGGGCTTTCGTCCTCGAAAGTCTTACCAGAAAACAGATTCGGATATTGGCTTATCATGGTTTCTTCTGGCTCCCATGTAGCTTCTTCAACACCATGTCGATGCCATAAAACTTTTACAAGAGCCACATATTTATTTCTCAACTGTTTAACTTTGCGAGCCAATATCTTAATCGGTTCTTCTCTATAGGTCATGTCCGGTCGAATTTCGATCTCAGTCGGCGAAATCACATGAGAGGGGTCTGATCGATATCTCCTTAACATGGATACATGGAACACGTCATGAATCTTTTTCAATTCGGGTGGAAACGCCAAACGATAGGCTAATGGTCCAACTCTTTCAGTGACCTCGTATGGTCCGATAAATCGTGGACTCAATTTACCTTTCCGATCAAATCTCAGTACCTTTTTCCATGGAGATACTTTCAAGAATACTCTATCTCCAACTTGAAACTCAATCTCCTTTTTTTTTTCAGATCAGCATAAGACTTTTGCCTATCTGATGCCACTTTTAAACAATCCCGAATCACTTTAACTTTTTCTTCGGTTTCTTTAATCAGATCAACTCCATGAATCCGATATTCCTTGAGTCCTGTCCAGTACAATGGAGTTCAGCATTTCCTACCATACAAGGCCTCATAAGGCGCCATCTTCAAACTTGTTTGGAAACTATTATTGTAGGCAAATTCTACAAATAGTAGGTATTTTTCCCAACTACCTTGAAATTCAAGGATGCAACAACGCAACATGTCCTCGAGAATCTGAATCATCCGCTCAGACTGACCATCAGTCTAAGGGTGAAAAGCTGTGCTAAAATTTAACTTCGTACCTAAAGCTTCTTGTAACTTCTTCCAGAATCTCGAAGTGAACCTTGGGTCTCTGTCCAAAATAATCGACAGTGGTACTCTGTGCAATCTTACTATCTCAGAAATGTAAAAATCAGCCAATCTATCAAGGGAATAATCTGTCCTGACTGGGATAAAATAAGCCGACTTTTTCAGTTTGTCCACTATAATCCATATGACATCTTTCTTTTTCGGAGTCAAAGGTAATCTTGTCACAAAATCCATGGTAACTTTGTCCCACTTCCATTTGGGAACTGTTACAGGCTGTAACAGACCTGAAGGCACTTGATGTTCAGCTTTAACTTGCTGACATATTAGGCATTTCGATACAAATTCAGAAACATCTCTTTTTATGCTGTTCCACCAGTATATCTTCTTTAAATTGTTGTACATCTTGGTACTTCCCGGGTGAACTGACAAATGATTGTTATGTGCTTCTTGCAAAATCTTCCAAATAAGTTCATTGTCTTTGGGTACACAAACCCTATCTCTAAACATTAAACTTCCATTAGGACTAATTCGAAAATCTGACTCAACACCAGACTCACATTGAGCCCTTTTTGCTTGCAAGTCATCATCATTAAGCTGAATATCATGAATTTCCTGCAGAAATGTTGGCCTAGCCTTCAGCTCGGCCAAAACTGAACCATCATTAAGCAATGTCAAACGAGTATCCATGGCTCTCAAGGCATACATGGATTTTCTACTCAATGCATCGGCGACCACATTCGCCTTTCCCGGGTGATAGTCGATAATCAAATCATAATCTTTAATTAATTCGAACCATCTCTGTTGTCTCAAATTTAATTCTTTCTGAGTCATCAAGTATTTCAAACTCTTGTGGTTTGTGAATATATGGCAAGTCTCACCATACAAATAATGCTTCCAAATTTTCAAGGCAAAAACAATAGCAGTAAGCTCTAGGTTGTGGGTTGGGTAAGTCTTCTCATGAGGCTTCAATTGCCGTGAAACATAGGCTATCACCTTGTCATCTTGCATAAGTACACAACCCAATCCATTTAACGATGCATCACTGTAGACCACAAACTCTTTTCCCGGTTCAACTAGCACTAGAACAGGAGCTTCAGTCAGCAATGTCTTTAACTTTTCAATACTTTGCTGACACTTCTCCGTCCATTCAAACTTAACGTCTTTCTGTAGCAGCTTCGTCATCGGAGTCGCTATCATGGAAAATCCTTTTACAAACCTTCGATAGTAACCGACTAAGCCCAAAAAGCTTCTAACCTCAGTTACATTCTTAAGTGATTTCCATTCAACAATTGCAGAAATTTTACTTGGATCAACTCGGATGCCTTCACACAAAACTATATAACCCAAAATTCCAACTTCCTGGAGCCAAAATTCACTCTTACTAAACTTAGCATACAGTTTCTTTTCCCACAAGGTCTGCAACACAATTTTCAGATGCTTCGCATGCTCTGTCTCATCTCTAGAATAGATCAAAATGTCGTCAATAAAAACAATGACAAACTTATCCAAATATGGCCGAAAGATCCTATTTATTAGATCCATAAACACGGCCGGTGCATTCGTCAGTCCAAACGGCATGACAAGAAATTCATAATGGCCATACCTCATTCTTAAAGCTATCTTGGATACATTCGAGTCTTTAACTCGCAGCTGATAATAGCTAGACTTCAAGTCTATCTTGGAGAATATGATGGCTCCTCTCAATTGGTCAAACAAATCATCGATCATTGGCAAATGATATTTATTCTTGATAGTCACCTTGTTCAGTTACCGATAATCGATACATAACCTCATCGACCAATCTTTCTTCTTCACGAACAACACAGGGGCACCCCAAGGTGAAAAACTTGGCCTTGCGAATCCTTTATCCGTCAGCTCTTGCAATTGTGCCTTCAACTCTTTCAACTCAGTTGGTGCCATTCTGTATGGAGCAATAGAAATGGGTGTCGTCCTTGGCATCAACTCAATACCAAATTCTATCTCCCTTTCAGGAGGTAGTCCGAGTAATTCTTCCGGAAACACATCTGGATACTCACATACTATCGGCACAAACTCAATCTTTAATGTAATTTCCTTAGTGTTCATCACAAACGCAAGGTAGGCTTCGTATCCTTTCCTCATATATCTCTGGGTAACCATTGCTGTGATTACAACCGGCGGCGTTCCCAATTCTCTTGATTCAACCCGTAGAGTCTTATCATCTGGGCATTTCAACTTAATATACTTACTACCACAATTCACAATTACATCATGAAGGGCTAACCAATCCATATAAAGTATTACATCAAATTCATCAAATGATAACAACATAAGGTTAGCTGGGAAACAACAACCTTGAATCGTCAAAGGACAATTCTTACAAACTTTATCAACTAGAACTAACTTGCCTAGTGGGTTCGACACTCTAATAATGAATTATGTAGGTTCCACAGGTATGTTCATACTAGACGCCGATCTCATGCAGATATATGAATGGGTTGACCCTAGGTCAATTAAAGTAACAATACTTGTATTAAAAAGAGAGAATGTACCCGTAATAACATCAGGAGCAGAGGCTTCCTCTTGAGCACGTATCGCATACGTTCTTGCCGAGGCTCGAACTTCTGATTTTACAGCGTCTTTAGTCACGACTCGACTGCCACTAGTACTTCCAGGGTATCTTGGAGGTCTACCTCGTGAAATGGGAGCACTTAACTTCGGAGCTAATTCATCATCTTTTTTAGCTCGTTCCGGGCAGTCTTTGAGAAAATGATCAAGAGAACCACATCTGAAACATGCGCCGCTTTTCATTCGACACTCTCCAAAATGAAATTTGTTGTAGCTCTTACACTTCGGTTTTTGATCATCTACACTCCCCACACTAGTTACCATCGGGGAGGAAGACTTTTGACCTCGTCACTTAGAGCTTTTTGATCTACCCGAATATCCCACTAACGATGTGGAGTGTTCATGCAGGCTCCTGGCTTTCTTCATGGAGAATGAGAGTGTTTTACTGCTAGACCTCTTGTTCACAACTCGAGCCTCTCTCTTAGCTTGTTTTCTTTCATTATTAAGTTCCTCAGCCTTCTTGGCTCGATCGGCCAATACAGCGAACTCCCGTATTTCCAAGATCCCAATCAACAACTTGATTTCCTCATTCAGACCTTCTTCGAAACGTTTACACATTTTTTATTCAGTTTGGACCCATTCAGTTGCGTACTGACTTAGTCGTACGAACTCTCTCGCGTATTCTGCTATAGTCTTGTTACCTTGTTTGAGTTTTAAGAACTCCTTTCGCTTCAAGTCTAAAAACCGTTGGCTAATGTATTTCTTCCTAAAATCTGCTTGGAAGAAATCCCAAGTAATATTTTCTTTTTGCACTACCGAGGATATGGTCTTCCACTAATTGTATGCAGTGTCCTTCAAAAGGGACACAACACACTTCAAACATTCATCGGGTGTGTACGACAAATCATCTAACACTCGCGTAGTGTTCTCAAGCTAGAACTCAGCTCTTTCAGCATCATCATCAACTTTTGCTCTAAATTCCTCAGCCCCATACTTTCTAAGCTTATCTACCCGAGCTTTACCAATTCTTATCGGTGTCATACCTCGTGGCACATCCTCTTCAGATTGTTTAGGGGGTGGGGGTAGTCTTGGTATATTGGGGCGATTTCTTAGATAATCCCCAAACCATTCATCCATCATATCGAAGAAGGTAGCTTGGACCTCTTCTCGACCTTCTGACATCAACCTTCTACTACTACTAGATACAGCTCGTTGTACGAAAGCTGAAGCATGGCTTTCGGCTCCCTCGGACTCATCTTGTGCTTGATTAGAAGACATTTACTATATTCAAAACAATTTAAACAATTAGGAGATGTCACACTATCAACATTCAAATAATGGCATGTATAGTGAACCTTAACATCCTCTACGGTAGTCCTAGAACCGACTAAATCGTAGCTCTGATACCAATAAATGTAACACCCTTAACCCGTATCCAATACCGGGATAGGGCTCGAGGCATTACCGAAACTTTACACTTTTAGTATACTAACTCGGGTCACAAAATTTCATTTGAATTTAAAACTTTTCACTCATGAACATCTCGTCCCTTGTATAGGCCTTCTAGACCTATAACATATCGAAAGGCAATGTGGGACAAATACGGGCACGTTCGATTAGCCTTGGACTCCTCAGAAAATTTTCCTTAACTAAGAGGGACACACGCCCGTGTAGGTGGATCATGTGGACTCACACGCCCGTGTATCTTGAGGCATGCCCATGCCCTTTAACTGTGGGCAACACTGACTTATCAACACGGCCATGGAACACGCCCGTGCTACCTTCCCGTGGATGAAACTGTTATTTTAACACGGCCATGGCGCATGCCCGTGTGGCTTACCTATTTACAACTTTGAGCTAAGGTTTTAAGTACAGGGGACACACGACCATAGCACATGCCCATGGAAGGGAACCGTGTGTCACACACGGCCTAGACACACCCCCGTGTGTTCAACCATGTGAACTTTATTAGGCTATTTTCGAAGCTTTTAGTCACCCATTTATACTACTTGTGCCTAATGGTTACCAAGTTTGAGAAGAAGCATGATTATATACTTGTAAATAATCTTAATGAAAATAGTTGTATAGAAACCTAATATCATTGGTTTCATACATAAATGGTTATTTCTTATTTAGTGTCATGGGTTCTCATATTACTTTAATCCATATGAAATTGGATTATTCATGTGATTCATTGCCAATTGATAGCAATCCATCCTTCGTAATTAAAACCATGCATAAAATTGTAGGTCATAACCTACTTAAATTAAGCCAATTTTCATGGCCATATACAAAGAGATAAACATTTTTTACATGCCTTTACTGGGCAAGTTAAATGACACATATAACAAAATACTCAAAAATACTATACATTCCATTGAACAAAATAACTGAGTCTTTATACCAAAGCTTATTTAGTTGATAGTGTGTTCACTCCCCAATTGTCTTCCAATCCTTATGAGTCATTGAGCTCTGTGAGACAGGGAAAAAGAGAGGGGTAAGCATTTTCATGCTTAGTAAGCTCGAATAACCGGAAAGTAAACTTACCGAGTAATTAGCAAACATCCATACTTATTTCATGAAATCATCCATTATGAAAGGATTTCCTATCACATGCACTCAATCAATGAGTTAGTCATATAATCATGTATTATGTAATTTAACTAGATGAGCTCATCATTCAACATTTCATTTATATATGTATATCCCATGTTAATCTCGTTGAGTTTTTAGGAAACCTCGATGGAATACCCAATATCTGTCAATTCATATGAATGATTATTCCATCTATGTATTCCCGCGAACCTCACATCATATGGCAGGATTACTAGTCCAGGCTAAATCCCCCATTATATGAACTCATAAGATGATGTCGGGATTACCAATCCAGGCTAAATCCCTTATTCAACAAACACCCTTAATGAGTTAGAATCTGAATTACCAATCCAGGCTAAATTCAGACCCTAATCGGATTACCCGTCTGGGCTAAATCCATCATGCACACATATTCTTCGGGAGGCTTGATCATTCAAGGAACAGCCGTCCAGGCTAGATTCCTTTTCATACCTGAGATCTCAGATTACCCGTCCGGGCTAAATACTTACTGCAACACATGCAAGATCTCAGTTTACCTTTTCAATGAGGTTTTATCCATCGAGTTCCCTTTGTCAACCTTAACCAAGATATTTTTCAGATGTTATCATCAATATGCATTTCTATGATATTTCATACCAATAATAAATAAAATCATCAAGCATTCATAATTCATACAATTATGCATATCAAGGGTTTACTATAAGTTATCCGAACGTACCTGGTACTCTTTTCGGAGTTGTATTTTGGTTATTCCGAAACCTTGCGTTTACCACGATTGACCTTCGGAATTTGTTCCTCGGGGTCTATAACAGCAAAATTAATTCATGAATACCCCACATTATATATTTCGAGTTTAATACCTACGCCCATTCCAAATGACCATTTTGCCCCTAACCTTTCACATCTTTACGATTTAGTCCCTAGGCTCGTATAATGAAACACATGTAATTTCTATCTTACCCAAGCCTAACTGAATATTTTTCTCTCTTATAGAAACCCACATGTTTCATTATTTTCCTTATTTCTACCACACATTTACATCTTTTGCAAAATAGTCCTTATAAGGGTTTCTCATGAAAACCAACTTGGAAAATATGTTTAACACACATTTATCTTTCATATTCTTCCATAATCCATCAAAATACCAATAACTCATGCATGGGTAAATTTTTGAACATGAACCCTAGCATGAAATATGGGTAGAAATGGAGAGAGCAAACTACCGAGATTTCAAAAATATAAAGAACACGAAAACGGGGCTTGGGAGCACTTACTATTGAGCTTGAAAATTGAAGAAACCCTAGCTATGGTGTCCTCCAAATTTCGGTAGCTATGGGAAGAAGATGAGCATATTTTTGCTTTATTTTTCCCTTTTTATTTCATTAAAATGCCTAATGACCAAAATGCCCTCCTGCCCTTTCTTTAAAATTTCATCCATGCAAGCCCATTTTTGTCCAAAAATTTAGAACTTGGGACAATTCATCTCCAAGACCTTCTAATTCATAATCTATTGCAATTTCATGCAAATTGCTTCTAGAATCCAAGTTTTGCAATTTATTCAATTTAGTCCCTAATTTTCAATTGGACATTTTATACTTAGAATTTCTTCATGAAACTTTAACACATGAATATACTCATATTCTAGGACTCATAATAATCATAAAATAAATATTTTGATGTCGGACTTGTGGTCCCGAAACCACTATTCTGACTAGGCCCTATTTCGGGATGTTACATCTATACTATCATCTGAAAGGTTGAAGTTGATGTGACCCATTAATCAAACCCCCACTCATTTAAAAAGTTATCGAAAACTCATTCATTTTATAAAATAACAAACATTACTATGAGAGTATTTTTTATAAAATCTAAAAATATATTTGAACCTAAAACACCATAGTCGTCATTATTTAAATCTTACCATTTCAACCAAAACCTTATTTAAATGTATTTATTCCAAACCAGTAAAGTAAAGAACAAAGAATAAACCTTGTTTTGTGACTTTTTTTTCTCTTTAAGTTTGCCGCTTTGGCATGTATTCGTCTGTCTATTGACACGAGATTTTTAGGGTTTGTTGTCTCAAGTTTTCTCGCCTCAAGGAATTATGGAGGAAGAACTTGCTAGTTTGAATATGATAGAAGAGGAGGAGGTGGTTTTCCAAGCGGAGGCACCGGTGGTGGAAGACGATTATAAATTATGCGTGGTAGGAAGATGTCTGATTATTGTGTTGCCCATTTTCCTTCGTTAAGGAACACTATGGCTGACTTGTGGCACCCAATTGGAGGAATATCCATTTCAGATCTTAGTGAGAAAAGGTATTTATTCTAGTTTTTTTATGAAGTGGATATGAATAGAGTGTTAGAGGGTACCCTATGGTTTTTTAATAATCATTTACTACTGTTACACAAGATCTAACCAGGGGAGAATCTGCTATTAATACTTTTACTTTCTGCGAAGTTTTAGGTCCAAGTGCATGACTTGCCTTTGGGACTAATATCAGTGGCAATGGCCTATCAGTTTGGTGAGTTTTTAGGTACTTTTATTGAGTACGATACCACTATTTCAACTTTAGGAATCCAATGATTTATGAGAATCAAGGTTCGTTTGGATGTGAATTTACCACTGAAGAGAAAGAAGAATATCCTAGTGGGGACTGATCATGTCTTTTATGTACGTTTTCAATATGAAAAACTTAGACTATTTTGTTTTCTGTGTGGCAAACTTGGCCATTGTGAGAGTTTTTGTCTGGTAAGGGTGTGGGTTGATCTGTCAAAAATTATTTTTGGTTGGGACAACTCATTATGTGCAATGGAGAATAGGAGAAATACAACTGTTAGTCAGTGGCTGCGTGAGTCTGATGGTTCCATTAATAGAAATTTGGATATGGGAAGTGGGGAGAATGGGTGAAATTTTTGGGATTTAGGGTGCATGCGAAGTAATTGGCGGGAAGACATTGATTAAATATATCAAAATCCCAATCACATGCCATTAGGATATAGAATTTTGGCATCAAGTTGGAATTACAATAAACAGTTGATGGATCATAAGTTGGAAAATAATGGCGTGAATCTTGTTAGGCCTATAGACCTGGCTATGGATAGAGAGGGGGATTCGCTTATGACAATGGAAGGGAAGAAAATGCAACATTTAGTGGGGGAACAGTCTGTTTCTTTGAATGAAGAAGTAGGAAGGGGTAAAAATGAGAAAACAATTAGCTCTGTCATACAGAGAAGCTGTATGCAATGAAATCTTAAGCTGGAATGTCCGTGGGTTGAGGAAGCCATAGGCTGTTAATCGTATTTGGAACAAATTGATAGATGTTTCTCCCTGATTTTTGTTTCTTATGAAAACAAAAATTAGTGCTAAACGAATGGAAGGAGTTTGAAAGAGGTGTGGTTTTGGCAATGGTATCGATGTTGAAAACTTTAGGGTCCAAGGGAGGTTTATCTTTATGTTGGAAAGGCAACTATTTAGTTATGTTGAGGAGTTTCTCTCATTACCATATTGATGTTACTATTCAAGATGATAATGAGAGATCTTTGTGGAGGTTCACGGGTTTTATGGGAATCTAAAGGAACGATATAGGAGCATTTCATGGAATTTACTAAAAAATCAGGCAATTACCTGGCTGATTATAAGGGATTTTAATGAGATTGCTTACTCATTTGAAAAGAGAGGTGGGCATCTCCAATAAAAAAGGTAGATGTATGAATTTCATTTGGTGTTAAAAGATTGCGAGTTAAGTGACTTGAGCTTCATTAGTAGATGGTTCAGATGGGAAAAGGGGTAGGTTGGCATCAAACAATAGCAGGGAAATGCTTAATAGTGGCGTTGCGAATTTGGATTGGTGGAGTCTGTTTCATGATTATACAGTTGAGCATTTATATCATTCCATATATGATTATCGTCCTCTTTTAATTGACGGAAGGAGAGTTTCTAGACGAAGGTTAAGGATGGGCAGTTATAAATTCAATTTTTAGGCAAACTGGTGTTTGGAAGAATCTTGTGAGGAGGTGATCCAGTGTGGGTGGGCACTATCTTCTGATGGGTGCCTATTAAGTTAGAAAAACTAGGGGACATCTACAGAGGTAGAGCCGTCACTTTAAAATGGATAGAGTGGTGGGGAAATGAAATTTGGAGGAGCGATTGTTAGAGCTTTATGATCAATAGCCAGAGGATAATGTTCTAGCGGAAATTGTTGAGATTCAATTGGGTGTTAATTTGGAAGAAGATAAGGAGGAATTGTTTTGGGAACAAAATGCCCATGTTAACTGGTTGGAAAATAGTGATTGTAATAACATTTTTTTCTTTAAGGTTGCAGTAAGTTGAAAGCAAAAATGAAATAAAATTAGGGGATTTGAGAATAATGAGGGAAGGTGGGTTTTTAAGGAAAAGGAAATGTTGCATATTGCATCGAATTATTTTATGGAACTGTTCACTACATCGAATGCAAGTGATGACACACGAAATTTGGACTTGATGTAATGGAAGATCACGGACAACATGAATGAGGATCTCCTACAATCATTTACAGAAGATGAGATATGGGTAGCCACGAAGGCAATGTCCCTAGTTCGGGCACTGGGTATTAATAGGTTTCCAACGCTCTTTTACCAAAGGTACTGGCATATAATAGGTCATCATATTACCCAATATTGTTTAGCAACTTTGAATGGCAAGGTTGATATAAGTGAGATCAATAAAATCCATATTTTCTTGATCCCAAAAGTCGATAAACCCAAAAATATGGTGCAATTCAGACCTATTAGTTTGTGAAATGTCATTTACAAAATAATAGACAAAGTTATTGTTGGATGGATAAGTATGCTATTAGATTGTTGCATAGATGAGGCCCAAGGGGCTTTTATACCGGGAAGATAGATTTTTGATAATGTGTATAAGGTTCTACACTTGTTTAAAATGAGAAAAGTAGGTGAAAAAAGGAAACTTTACGTTTAAACTCGATATAAGTAAAGCATATGATCGAGTGGAGTGAGATTTTTTAACTGGAATAATGAATTTGGGTTTTCATGCAAGTAGGGTCACTTTAGTTATGAGATGTGTTTGTTCTATATCCTACACAGTGGGGGTAAATAGTGAAGTAAGTGATCATTTCTGGCCCTTGAGAGGATTACGAAAAGGTTACTCATTTAGCCTATATATTTTTCTACTCTGTTGATATGACAAAGATGAATGGAGAAATGAAGAGGGCACAGATTGGTAGAGAAAGGTTAGCTATTAACCATCTTTTCTTTGCGGATGAATGCGTGTTGTTTAGCGATGCTTCTAGGGCAAGTGCTTAGATTGTATGAAATTAATTTTGGAGTATGGATTTATTTCTAGTCAGAAGGTTAACTTTGACAAGTCCCTTGCCTTCTTTGGCTTGAAAATGGACGCAACAGAAAGAGATACGATGAAAGAGGTTTTGGGAGTGAGAATAGAGCAAAACCTGAAAAATATTTAGGTTACCAATGATGGGACGTAGCAGGAAAGGGGAGCTTTTTCGCACTATGTTGACCGACTTCGGAAGAGAGTTGAGTGTAATATTCCTAAGCCGGGTCTAGTAGTTTTGGGTATGTTTTTCAGGTTCTGAGTGTGAAACTAGGAATTTATAAGGTTTTTAGTAATTTTTAATTTAATTTAGGAGGTTGATTTCATCTAAAATCGATTAAATAATAATCCAAAAATTTTAAAAATATTTTCAAAAATTTAATTTTAAATATTTTAAATAATTATTAGTGAAAATAATTAATTTTGGTTGAAAAGAATCTTAAAGTAATTTTATTAGGGTAATTTGAGTAAAACTTAAATATTAATTAAATAGGATTTAATTGTAAAATAAGGGAAAATTTAGAGTATTTATATGGCAAATAAACCTCAAAATTCAGAATTTTGGAGGGAAAGGATTAAATCGTAAAGTAAAGGAAATGTGGGAGTGGCCATTAGACAAATTTCCTAATTTATAAATTTTTGGTGGGAGTGGCCATTTTTCACATATTTTATATCAGATTAGAGAGCTTTAGAATTCGTTTCCTTTGCATGATTTTAAATATCTATCATCGTAGAATAGATCCAGCCAATTTCCTTCTCAAAATACTCTCTCAATTCACTTGAAATTATTCTCAAAAGTAGCCAAAAATATTCTGAAATTTCTCAAGTTTCTTGAATCAAGATTTTCAATCAACGAATTTAGAGTGAATCAAAGGTAATCTTCAGTCCTAAGCTTGTTTTTATGATTATTAAAAACATTTTTACATGATTCGAAAGTCAATTAAAGGATTTTTATCAATGTTATATTTTTCTAATAACACATGGTTCTTTAATGGTGGATTTTGAATTTTGAGAGGAAATCCACAAATCAATGGATGTTCCAACTCAAAATGGATATATTAAAAGGTTTTTTTATCTTATTTATCAAGATTAAGCATGATTTGTGAGGTAATTTAAAGAAATCTGAATTTCATCATTTCATGAACCGATTTTCCAGAATTTTGTGAAATTAATTTATAGATGAATTTGATGCTTAGTTAGTATAAGTGTATTTGTGATAAGCTGTGAAAGTAACATATTTTAATCCATTCTTAATTCATTTTTGGATGATTATTTAAGCAAATTGGTGAATTTTATGCTCTTAATCCTTTAAAAGGAGTAAAAACCAAGCCAAAATCAGGAAAAAAGAGAGTAGATTATAAGAGCCACATAGGTTGGGCCTTCCCACACAGGCTGGACACACGACCGTGTAAGCTACATGGGCTGGACACATGGCCATGTGCCAGACCGTGTCGATTTCGCAACTTGCTTCCCAAACACGTGAAAAAACACAATTTTTAGGCTTTCTGAGCATTCTAAAATCTATATATACCAAATAGAAGAAGAGAGAAGGGGCCATCAGAGAATATTGAAGAAAACAACTCGAAAAACATTATTGGGGCCAACTCTGAAGTAGATTTTCATCAAGACTAAAGACTCCTTTTAATTTCTTTTGAGGTTTTTATAAGTTTCTTTATTTCTTGTGGTTATTTTGACTTTGAGATGTTTTCCCTAGATACTTATTGAAGATGAACCCTGTGATGAATTCTATTATTTGATTTCTGTTTCACATGATAAATACTTGATTTTTGTTCTCATTTATGTGCGCTTATCTCTTTTTTTAATATTTCCAAGATATTAATTCATGTTTAATGTGCTTAAATTAGAGGAGAAAAAGTGTAACAGCTTGTTTTCAATGAAAATTAGAACAATGGTTTTGAAACCACAAATTCGATGTCAAAATATTTATTTTATTATTTTTTTAATGTCTACAGCATGTTAGTAGTATCGTAGAAAAATTTCGTTAAGAAATTTTGCCGTTTACATGCTTAATTGAATAAAAAGGACTAAATCGCATAAAGTTCAAAAGTAGTGTTCTAGTAGCTAACTGTATTGAATAGTTATAGAACCTTAAAGTATGAGTCCTTATGTGGTAATTAGACCATTAAAGAAGTTAGTGGATATACATGGCTTGGTATTAGTGAAATTTTTAATGTTTCAAAATGTTATAAAAGTAATTCGGTAAGTAATGACAAATTAAATAAAATAAAGCAAAGTTATCATTTTTTTGTTTCATCCTCAACTGAAAATAAGGGTTAGGAATCAATTGGAGAAGCTTCAACATTCGATTAGTTCATTTCTAAGTGCATGGTATGTATTTTATTCCTATTTTTAATGATTCCTTTGTTTTTGGGATCATTGTAGCTTAATCTAGCTAGTCCGGGGACTAATTTGTGAAATAATTAAAAGATTAAAGTTTTTCCATGAATGAATGTGTATGAGTTTTGATGTTTTATGGAAGAAAATGGTTAGTTGTTGATAGATAAACAATTTTTATTAAATGATTTTTGATGAAATTGTCAAATAGGGATTAAATTGAAAAATAGAGAATATTCATGGTGGATTTGTGAAATAAATGAAATGTAGGGCTTGCTAAGGACCTATATGAAATTCGACTATAGTGGGTTAAGGATGAATTGCGTGAATTTTCATTATGAGCCAGGGACTCAATTGAAATGAAATCAAAAGTATAGGGGCAAAATTGTAGTTTTACTACAATATGATTTTGGTGAAATTGTATAGAATATTTATTTAATTGAGCTGAATTTATCCATTTAGATCAATGCAAACCTCATATGACTTTAGAGCGGGGCAAAGATAAAGTTTCGAAATAGTCGCCTCCGTATCTACGTTTAATCGTCGAGGTAAGTTCATGTAATTACATCGTATTTATTTGATTTTAATTAAATAATACATATATTTTGAATTGCCATATATATATACCGATTGCATATACAACGATGTTACGTCAACTACCGAGCCCCGTTTGAACCTTAGGAATTCTTAGGATACAAATAAAATGTCATTAGGGTTTACATGATTCGGGTGCTGGTCTTGAACGTCCTATCGATGGCTGAGGTTTGCCATGTGTTGTAGATACTCCACAGCTCATGTGAGCAGTATTCTGTAGCTACGTTATGACCTACAGCTCGTGTGAGCATACATGTACAATAATTGACAAATTACAGTTATATGAGTTAGCACACTATGTGTGAGCTATCGTGGGTATCCTACGGTATTCTAAATGGTTCAACGGGCATGATTTGAAAGAGAATGGTAAGAGTTCAATACAAACTAAGACATGAACACATGTGAATTACATTAAATTGGTGATACACGGTATAATGAAAGTTAATATGGATGATATATGCATCTGATACATGATTAAATGATGTGATCATACATGATTAAATTGTTTATGTTATATGCTTATATGGCTAACATGTTTGGTGTAAATGCATAGGTTTTGGCTAAGTGTGGTTGGATTATGCCATGTTTAACTTACTTAATATGTAATGAAATGGTAAGTTGAGTTTTGCATTACACGAACTTACTAAGTATTTATGCTTACTCTGTGTTATTTTTCATGTTTTATAGTGAATCAAAAGCTAGATCGAGTTGAAAGCTTGTTAGAGTTATATCACACTATCCATCAGCTATATCGGTACTTTTGGATGTTTCTAAGTTTTGTTATAATGGTATGTATTGGTATTTTGGTTGTTAAAGTAGCCATTTGTTTTGGCTTCTGTTTATGGATTTTTGGGTGATGATATGGAATTAGTTTTGGTATGTAAATAATTGGCCTTAAAGTGCTTGATATCTTGGCTCATGATGTTTGAATGATTTAAGATGGAATGGTAGTTAAAATGCATGTTATAAATGTCTTGTGATATGTTTAAATGTGGTGATTTGGTACATTTGTTATAAATGACATATATGGCTATTGGTACTAGTAGTTGAATGGCACATTTGGTATCATCTAGTGTGTAATTGATAAGTAAATCAAATGGTAGGTTCTGACATAAACTTAGTTAGAAGTAACATTTTGATAAATTTACGATTACACATGTTTAAGGTGTTGAGATTGAGGTACCCTTTGGGCATATTGGTTGTATGCTAATGTACCATATTTGAATAGCTTGATTATGTATGGTCTTGGTGAATTTTAATGGCTTGTTTATTTTTGCTAAAGTGATTGTAGGTATATGCATGAATGGGTGAGAAAATTGGCTTAGAAATGACCTATTTTCGTCCACATGGGCAGAGACACGGGTGTGTGTCTCAGCCGTGTGTGACACAAGGCCTGGCAGCACGACCGTGTACACCTATAGCTTTCAAAGGTTTGCAAGTCAGGCTGTTACATGGCCTAGCATATAGCCTGGCACACAGGTGTGTGAGGCTATTTCAAAGGGTACACAGCCTAGAATATGGGCGTGAGGCTTGACCATGTGACCCAAGTCAGTGAGTTACATGGGCACGGACACGGACTGGGACACGGCCTTATGTCCCTAATTTGAATGTCCACTTAGCCTGAGACATGGGCGTGTCTTTCGGCTGTGTGACTCTTGTAGTTTGAAAATTTTCATCTTTTTTTGAAAAATTCTATAAGTTTCTGATTTACTCTCTACTTGTTTCTCATGTGTTTTTAGGGCCTCGAGGGCTCGTATAAGGGACAATGTGTATGTGATGATTGACTTTGCTATGATTGATGTTGTGATATTAAATGTTTAAAGTTTTTGAATAGTTTTGAAGTGTAACCTCCGGTAATGCTCCGTAACCCTATTCTGACGATGGATACGGGTTAGGGGTGTTACAAAAAGTCCCTGTTTAAGAGTAGATCTAGCATAATTGAGTGGATTTTCATGCAATTACGATATATATATACCGGATTAGAGTCAAATCTAATAAGGGAATCCATAGATCGAGTTAATGTGATAATAGGGGTTTTAATTAAAAAGAAATTTCAATTGATCAACCTTGAGTCAATTGCTCTTACTCTCAAAAGAGATATTAACATAATTTAGGGATTTCTACGGATTAAGATACCAAGTAAATAAATCATTTAATTCAGATTCATAATAATAGATGAAGTCTAAGCGGATTCTTTTTTGTAACATCCCGAATTAAGACCTAGTCGGAACAGTAGTTTCGTGACCACAAATCTGACCTAAGAAAACTTATTTTTATTATATTTTTTATGGTCTACAATTTCACGGGATGATTTCGTGAAAATTTCTTTTGAAAATTTTGACGTTTGACCACTCAATTTAGTCAAAAGGACTAAATTGTAAAAAGTGAAAAAGTTGAGTTCTACATGTTAGAGGTGTCAAATTGATTTGAAATTTTAAATTTGAGGTCCTTAAATGGTAATTAGACCATTGGTTAATTTTTGGACAAAAATAGACATGAAATGGGTGAAATAGAATATTTTTAAGTTAGGGGCATTTTGGTAATCTAATAATTAAAAGAATTAAAAAGGGAAAATAAGCCAAAATTGGCCATCATCTTCTCCATTTAGTCAAAAATTGCATGGACACCATGGATAGGGTTTGGTTAAAGCTTCCAAGCTTATTTGTAAGTGATCCCGAGCCCTTTTTAATGTCCTTTACATTTTTGAAGTCCCGATAACTCGATCTATCTATTTCTACCATTATTTTGAGATAGGTTCATGTTTAAAAATTTACCCATGAATGATATGCATGTGTTTTGATGTCTAATGGTAGAAAATGAATGTTGGGTGTTAAATAAACGACTTTTGCTAAGTGATTTTTGGTGAAAATGCTTAAAAGGACCGTTTTGTAAAAGTTATAAAATTTTTCATAAAAGTGTGATTTAGTGGAAATTAGGGGCTGCTATAGTTATTAAAATGATTCGGCTAGGCTTAAAATGCAAGGAAATTGAATAAAAATCATTTTACGAGCCTAGGGGCCAAAGTGCAAATATGTGAAAATTTAGGGGCCAAAATGAAAATTTGTAAAAATATGATTTTTGGATCCATATGAATAATGTGACTAATTAGTAAGCTAAATATGATATTATAGATAAAGGAAAATAATATTCGGACATAGATTGGAAATGAAAGAGATTATGGACTAAATCAGAATAAATAGCTATGCTCGCATTCAAGGTAAGTTTGTATGTCAATAATAATGCAATAATATCATTGTTTATGCTTGAACTTAAATTGATGTGTTAACATTATGTGATGAATGTTTATATAGTTGATATGATGATTGTATTATGCGACAAATGTCTAAATGTTATTATGAGCAATGCCATGTTTATTTCATGAATATGAGAATGGTGAATTGGTAAGCATGAATGATATTATGGTCATTGTTCATGACATGACAAGCAAGTGCGATAAGGATGCTATATGCAGGTGTGGAAAATCCTGTTTGAACCTTAGGAATAATTTAGGATACAAGTGACATGTCACTAGGAATTAAGAAATCCGAGCTCGTTGAGCGGTCTGAGTTCGTGATATATGTCAGAATCCGAACTTGTTGAGTGGTCCAAGTTTGTGATATATGAGGCATCCGATCTTGTTGAGTGGTCTGAGTTCGTAATGGATGCGATACATGTAACATCCAAACTCGTTGGGAGGTCCGAGTTCATTATGGATATGTTACATGTGATAAGGTAGCTTTGGCTACGTATGTTTATGTGGCACTTATGTGTAAGTTTCCGTGTATCCAATAGTATTCCAAGTGTTCAACGGGTATTATAATGAGTGATGCGATGAAAATCCCGAGATAGGCATGGTAATGAAGGTAAAGTTATTCGATATGCTACAGATACGTACAGGTATGTATGTTATACTCATGAGTAATGATTTGTTACAGGATGATATATGACAAAAAGGTATATTCATGTATATGTATATGAATATTTGATTAATGAGCTAGAATGCTTGAATGATGAATAATCTTGGTGATTTTGTTATTATGCCGTCATATGATAGTTATCATGATATTGCACTAAAACAGTTTTGAACATCAGCAGTTGTGTGATTTCGAAAATCCACCAAAAATTTTGGAAATTGAATTAGAGACTAAATAAGATATGAGATTAAATCTTATTAAATCTAGTTTCACATAGAAGAAATGGTGTAAGAAAAAGAGTTTCATATTATAAGATATTTGAACTTTTGTGAGATAGAGTCAGAGTGATTTCGAGATCTACACTTTGGAAAATCTATAAAAATTGTACAAAAATGATTATGAGTTAGAATTTATATGAATAAATCCTTAATGAGTCTATTTTCAAGAGAAATATAATAGAACATTAATCGAATCCCGTACTTAGATAAAATCGATTTTTAGTAAAGAAAGGTCGAAGCTATCAAATAACAGAACAGGGGTAACTTTAGAGAATAAACTGTACTTATTGGCTAGACCAAAAATTCCGGAAATTTTATGGTAAGAAGATATATGAGTCTAGATCAAAAAAATTAACGGATATAATTTGGATTTCTGTAGCTCAAGATATTAATAATTTAGTGATTATGACTCGAGTAGACTGCTTGACTGGAATATGAACAATAGTGGTTGTATGCAATTTCAATTATATTTCCATGGAATCATGTTGATAATTTTCTTATTATTTTCATATAGACTTACTAAGCTTTAAGCTTACTTCCCCCTTTTCATTTCTTTAGTGATGTTAGGTTAGCTCGGGGTTCGAAATCGTCGAAGGCAGGATCGTACTATCAAGCTATTACCGTTGGGGTATTGATAAACCTTAAGTGTATTTGTGTGAGTGGCATGTATAGGGATTTAGTTATTATGATGTGTATTCTTTTGATTTGGCCAATATGTTGGCTTAAAATTGATTCGTTGTGTTTAGCCATGAGACGTGGCTTATATGGGTTATGGCTTGTAAATCTATTTATCCAAGCTATTTATTGATGCCTTGTGATGTGGTCATGTGATTGTATTTATTCGATATGAATGGTTAGTATTTTGGTATGTATGCTTGATGAATGTCTTATGGCCAAACGAAGTAGTCATAATCAGAGAATAAAAGTGTGATATGTCAAAAAGTCAATAATGCTTGAACATGAAATTGGTGTGGAATGACTTAGGCAAGCATGGTATAAATGTATAAGTAATAATCAAAATGAAATGTTCAATTGATTGTGAATTGGTGTTCTTAGACTTGGTATTAAATGAGTAAGTAAAACACATGTATGATGATATACGAATATTACAATTGAGTCTTAATGGAGGATGTTTAATCTTTTACTTGATGCTACATTGTATGAGTCAATAATGTATTTAAGTATATGGGGTATTAATGGTAACAAAAAGGCTTGGAAAATAGTGTAAGTGCTAGCTACACGGCCATGTGTCTCAACCGTGTAGAGGACACAACCTAGCACACAGGCGTGTGGCCTAGCTGAGTGGTTTAATTTGTTTGACTGGCGTCATAAACAGAGAGTTACACGACTTGAGGACATGGGCATATTGGAGACACACGGGCGTGTCCCTGTGTCCACACGGACGTATGACCCTGTTTCATGAAAATTTTTATTAGTTTCCTAAAACTTTCTAAAGTTCTCAATTTAGTCTCGAACCACCTCGATGTATGTTTTAGGCCTCGAAGGCCCGTATAAGGGACAATATACATGTATTTGAAAATTTTTAATTTGGACAAAATTTTGTGGCCTGATTTTCGCATGTTTGTGAATGTTTATGTCCGGTAACGCCTCGAACCCTGTCCCGGCATCGGATACGGGTAAGAGGTGTTACACTTTCCTAGTTATTGTCTCTCTCATTGGTTATCTTTTAGTTATTTTCCTGATTTATTTTCTGTGGAGTTCTTAGTTAGATTTGTTTAGTAATTTTAGTTTAAAACCAATCACTCTAATTTGTCGGCTAAATAATAGGAAAACGGTAATTACTTTTACTTTTAGTCCTTGTAGATACGATATCTCTACTCACCATAACTATATTATTTATCGATAGGTGCACTTGCCTTTGTCATATTTTTAGTTAGTTTCGTGAACACACATAAAGTTTTGGCACCGTTGTCGGGGGCTAAAATATTAGGAACACTTTTTTTATTAATTTAGCAATTTTTTATTTCTATTTTATTTTTATATTTTTGTTTTAGTTTAATTTTTACATTCTAATTTTTCTTTCATTTTCTTCTGGCAAGTTCTTTAAATTTCTAGAGATTTACGACACTTTCAAGATTAATGGCACCACTGATGATGCCATTCACTTACGGTTGTTCCCATTCTCATTGAGGAATAAAGAAAAATTGTGGTTAAATTCTTTACCACGAGGTTTCATCACTACATGGGCTCAAATGATCGAGAAGTTTCTTCTGAAGTATTTCGCACCGGCTAAGACAGCTAAGTTAAGGAATGACATCTCTTCTTTTATTCAAATCGATTTAGAGACACTATGTGATGCATGTGAGAGATACAAGGACATATTGAGAAGGTGCCCTCATCATGGGTTACCTTTATGGTTACAAGTTCAAACCTTCTACAACGGTTTGAATCCCTCAACTAGGAAATTGATTGATGCAGCAGTTGGTGAAACACTAAAACATGAACACTTGAGGCAGCTTATGAGTTTATAAAGGAAATGACACTGAATAATTATTAGTGGCAAGTCACGAGGACAAAGTCGATAAAAGTAGCCGGTGTTTTTAATTTAGATGCAGTCACCATATTATCAAACCAAGTAGAAGTACTAACTAAGAAAATTGATAGTTTATATTTATCTACATAGGTGAATCTGGTGATGCAATGCGATACAAATAGAGGTAGAATAAATAATCCAGAATGTTTATCCTTCAGTCCTAGCACAGAGAATGAGCAAATCAATTATATGAGTAATAATTCTAGACCTCAAAATAACCCTTATAGTAATAACTATAATACAGGTTGGAGAAACCATCCAAATTTCTCATGGGATGATCAAGGAAACCAAAGATCACAACCCTCTCCTGGCTTTCAACGACCTTATTAGCAAGAGAAGCTGAACCTTGAAGAGATGTTGGCAAAATTTGTTTTGGTATCACAAACTCATTTTCAAACAATTGAGACAACTTTGAAAAATTAGCAAGCATCAATTCATAGGCTTGAAAATTTGATTGGGCAACTTGCTAAATTGGTTCCAGAAAGACAACAAGGTAGTTTACCTAGTAAGACCGAACCTAACCCAAAAGAGCATGTGAAGGCAGTTACATTGAGGAATGCGAAAGTGTTGGCTGATCTCGAAAAGAAGTTGTAAGAGGAAACTGATAAGACAAATGATGAGGGGGTAAAACCTGAAGAAATTCATACACCAGGCTTAAAGAATATAAATCATCGATCCTATATCCGGCAAAGTTGAAGAAAGACTGCATGGATGAACAATTTGGTAAATTTCTTGAACTTTTTAAACAATTACATATTAATTTACCTTTTGTTGAAGCTATTTCGCAGATGCCCACATATGAAAAAATTTTGAAGGAGCTACTAACAAATAAAAGAAAGTTTGAAGAGCTATCCACTGTAGAACTCAACAAGGAGTGTTTAGCTATTCTCCAAAATAAACTGCCAACTAAGCTAAAAGATCCAGGAAGTTTTACTATTCTCTGTTTTATTGGTAGTTTACACATTGAGAAAGTATTAGCTGAGTATTCAATTAATTTGATGTCTTATAAAATGTTCAAGCCACTTGGTCTTGGGGAACCAAAACCCACTGGGATGAATATTCAATTGGCCGATAGATCTGTTAAATATCCTAAGGGTATTATTGAAGATTTACTTCTGAAGGTAGATAAATTCATATTCCCTGTTGATTTTGTTGTGCTTGACATGGATGAAGACGTTGAGGTGCCTTTAATTTTAGGTCACCCATCATTGATGTGGGTAATAGTAAACTTGTACTTAGGGTAGGTGATGAGGAGATCATTTTTCAAATTTATGATGCTATGTGATTCTTTAGAGAACAACATGATTCTTGTTATTTTATTGATTCTGATGATCACATTATTCAAGAATCATTGCAGGAAATCATTCATAAGGACACGTTGGAACTGTGTCTTGTTCAATGAGAAGAGGTAGATGGCGATAATGCTATGAGAAGTGGGATAGAAATTGATTTACATTATAATGAGTCTTCACTAAGACACAAAAATTACGAAGACATTGAGGTAAATTAGGAATTGAAATTGAGACCCTCTATTGAAGAACCTCTCAAATTGGAACTAAAGCAATTACCAAATCATCTAGAGTATGCATTTCTTGGAAACAATTCTACATTACCAGTTATTATTGCTTCAGATTTAGAAAGATGAGTTATTCAAGTGCTAAAAGAACATAAAAGAGGGGCGTGTCCAAAGTCATGTGAATACTAGAGCTAAGTTTTCAAATTTATTTACAAGTTAGTGAGTTACACGGGACATAAAGGCGACCGTGTACGAGACACAGCTTGTCACACGGGTGTGAGAAATAAACAAATATCATACATGACTTGGCACAAAATCGTATGATCTATATGACTTAGACACACGGGCATTTCCGAGGCTATGTGACCATTGTGCTTTGTTTTTTAAATCACACACGGCCTAAAGGAGTGTCACACAGGTGTGTGACACAGTCGTATGGCCCAACATACCCTTTTACATGACCGTGTCACACTTTTTAACCCAAACCCTAAATGAATTCTCTTTCGCTTTGTCTTTTTCCTCCTAATCTTCCAAAAACAAACCCTAATCACCACTCCCTACCATTCCGATACCATCGACCACCATTCACCGTCTTAGCCCTCCCACTCTATTGCCTCCACACCTTCGCATATTTCCCGTTCCCTTTACTTTTCCCCCTTCTCTCTCATCTGTCCCCCCTCCCCCTTTCCCTTTTCTTTCTTCCGCTGTCCACCACCCACCACTATCACACTTTCGAACCCTTCCCTTTCCTCTTTCCCTTTCCAACCACCTCTAACCGAACCCATTCCGTTATGACCTAAGTTGGTCGAAGGTGACTTCACTTCCTCTAGCTTTGTGTTATATTCATGCCATCTTAGCTCACACATTGACCGGTTGGAGAGAGAGCACCGGATTCGTCGGTACATTCAACGCTTACTTTCCATGGAGCGTGGTGACGAGGCACACTTTCGATCTTGCCTACTTCATTGCCCTAGCTTGTCGCCATCAGACAGATTTGCTTAGGCCCTTATATGACTCGCCTCGCATGAAATTTCATCCTCCTTGACACTCTAAAGCAGTCCTCATCCTTTACACTAGTTGGATAGATTTCCTCGTAGGGGTTATTGAGTATGATTCAGATAAGGATGATCAAGCCACTGCGTGGAGTGGAACTTCCTCGATATCGATTATCTCATTCTGACCCTCAGGATGAGCATGAGGACTTCATTGATGATGTCCTTTTCCACCATGAGGATCCACCTCATCATGCACATGCGAGTAATCGTACTACTACTTCTGCTGCTACCTTCGCAAACCTCTCCGAGCGATTCACCCATTTCAAGCAGCATTATTTTGAGCAGTTCGACAGTATTGATGCGACTTTGTAGCAAATCTATCAGTAAACCTCCACATATCTTCTTCAACGCTGGTGCCTCAAGATCTCGATGCCTCTAATGATGAAGATCACGGATTTTATTTCTTTTATTTTTATTTTTATTTTTGGTTTTAGTTGTTATTTTTATTTCTTATACTTCTTTAGTTTATTTTTCTTTCGAACTATGTTTTTTATTATTATAGTTGTTTTTAATTGAGTTTTGGACCTCTTAATCTTCTTCATTATTTGTATTTATTTTTTTATTAGTTTGCTCGAAACTCAGAACCATGCACTACATTTAGATTTGCTTACAATTCCAGTTTTCACTATTCTAGCGATGTCATCAATATTCAGGGAAGTTTTAGTTTTCTTCCTCTCTTATGATTTTATGCTTATTTTGTGCTTATAAGTGTTTGTACATTTAGGAAAATGTACACCTTAAGTGTGGGGTGGTTATTAATATAATTATTAGAAAGTCCTTAAATTATTTGTTATATTTAAATACTTTTCTCATACTTCCATTCGAGTGAATTATTTTCAATTTGGGATTTTTATTGATGTTGTTTTGGATTAATTTGTAGATATTTGTACATTAATTGATTTAAACTTTAAGACATGAGAGAATCAAGTATATTAAATTATTTTTCAGAAATTAAATTTTTGTAGGTTATTTCCCTGAATTGAGATATTATCTTAAAGTTTTAAATTTGCGAGTTTGACATCAAAACCATGATTTTTGTGAGATTTTGAGCCTTTAAAGCATACATTTTTTATGCTCATTTTATTATTAGTTATGAGTATGGCAACTTGATTTATTATTCTAGAACTTGCTTCAATTATGCATTTCGAGACCAAAACTTGATTTAATATACTGAGATGATAGAGACACTTAAATTTTAACCCACTTACCCTATAAAAAGTCTACATTTTTAATTAACCCTTAGTGAACCCTGTTGACCTAACACACATTTTCTTGATTAACCCATAACCCATTTTTTTCGTTGTGACTCTTTCCCGTTTTATTGACTCCCTTTTTGTCAAGATTTGATTTGGTTAGCTGCCTAACTATGCTCTTTTGTTTGAATTGTTGAATTAATTCTTATTATTCTAGATAAAAAAATTGAAAAAAATATTGATTATTAATTTGTTTTTTGTTGATTGAGCTTGAATAGTTAATTTCATAATTTGAGAAGGAGCTCTTTCTTTATTCCTATTTATTCTTCATTGATGCACTTTCTTTTAATTCAACATTTGTTTATTTTTTTCTAGTTTAGTGATTTATCAACTCGATCTCAATTATAACCAACTTTGTTGGCCATTTCCCATACCCTTAATGTAACACCCCTCACCCGTATCAGGCACCGAGATAGGGTTTGAGGCATTACCGAAACTTTACACTTTCAGTATACTGACTCGGATCATAAAATTTCATTTGACTTTAAAACTTTCTAATCATGAACATCTCGTCCCTTGTATAGGCCTTCGAGACTTATAACATTTCAAGAGGCAGTACGGGACAAATATGGGTACATTCGATTAACCTTGGGCTCCTCAGAAAATTCTCCTTATCATAAAGGGACACACGCCCGTGTAGGTGGATCGTGTAGACTCACACGCCTGGGTAACTTGGGGCACGCTCATGCCCTTCAACCGTGGGCAACATTGACTTATCAACACTGACTTATCAACACGGCCATGGCACACGTCCGTGCTACCTACCCGTGGACGACACAATCATTTTAACATGGCCATGGCGCACGCCCGTGTGGCCTACCCGTGTACAACTTTGAGCTAAAATTTTAAGTATAGGGGACACACGGCCATAGCACACACCCATGGGTGGGAACCGTGTGTCACACACAGCCTAAACACACGCCCGTGTGTGTCCAACCATGTGGAATTTATTAGATAATTTTCCAAGCCTTTAGTTACCCCTTTCTACTACCTGAGCTTAGCGGTTATAAAGTTTGAGAGAAAACATGATTTTAAACTTGTAAATAATCTTAATAAAACCAGTTGTGTGGAAACCTCGTATCATTAATTCCATACAAGATAGGTTATTTCCCATTTAGTATTTTTGGGTTCCCATGTCATTTTAATTCATCCAAAATTGGCTCATTCATGTGACTCATTGCCAATTGGTAACGACCCATCACTCGTAATTTAAACCATGCATAAAATCGTAGGTCATAGCCTACTTCAATTAAGCCAATTTTCATAGCCATACACAAAAAGACAAACATATTTTTACATGCCTTCATTTGGCAAATCAAATGACACATATAACAAAATACTTAAAAATACTATACATGCCATTGAACAAAATAAACAAAGTCTTTATACCAAAACCTGTCTAATTGATAGTGTGTTGACTCTCCAATCGTCTTCCAATCCTTTCGAGTCCTCGAGCTCTATGAGACAGGAAAAAAAAGACAGGGGTAAGCATTTTCATGCTTAGTAAGCTCGAATAACCGGAAAGTAAACTTACCGAGTAATTACCATACATCCATACTTAAATCATGAAATCATCAATTATAAAATGATTCCCTATCACATGCACTCAATCAATGAGTTAGTCACATAACAAAGCATCATGTAATTTATGTAGATGAGCTCATCATTCATCATCTCATTCACATATACATCTCATGTTAATCTCGTTGAGTTTCTAGGAAATCTCGATGGAATACCTATTTTCCATCAATTCTTACGAATGATCATTTCACATATATGCACTCCCGTGAACCTCACGTCTCATGGCAGGATTACCAGTCCAAGCTAAATCCCCCGTATCATGAACTCATAAGATGATGTCAGGATTACCAGTCTAGGCTAAATCCCTTATAACGACAAACACCCTTAATGAGCTCGGATCTGAATTACCGATCCAGGCTAAATTCAGACCCTAATCGAATTACCCGTCCGGGCTAAATCCATAATGCACACATATTCTTCGGGAGGCTTGATCATTCAAGGAACACCCGTCCGGGCTAGATCCTTTTCATACTTGAGATCACGGATTACCCGTCCGGGCTAAATCCTTGCTGCAACACATGCAAGATCTCAGTTTACATATCAAAGAGGGTTTATCCATCGAATTCCCTTTTATCAACCTCAACTGGGACATTTTCACATGTTACCATCAAATATGCATTTCTTTGATACTATATGCTAATAATAAATGCAATCATCATGCATTCATAAATCATTCAACTATGCATATTAGGGGTTCACTTTAAGTTATTCGAACTTACCTGGTATTCATTTCAGAGATATGTTTCGGTTATTCCGAAACCTTTTGTTTACCACAATCGACCTCCAAAATTTGTTCCTCGAGGTCTATAACAGCAAAATCAACTCACTAATACCCACATTACACATTTCAAGTTTAATATCTACCCCGGTCCAAATGACTGTTTTGCCCCTCGGGGTCTATAACATGCACTTTTTATCTTACCCAAGCCTAGCTGAACACTTTTCCTTCTTATGGTAGCCCACATTTTCCATTATTTTCTCATTTCAACCATACATTTACATTTTTTACAAAATAGTCCCTATAAGGGTTTTTCATGAAAATCAACTAGGAAAATATGTTTAATACACCTTCATCTTTCATATTCCTCCATAATCCATCAAAATACAAGTAACTCATGCATGGGTAAATTTTTAAACATGAACCCTAGCATGAAATATGGGTAGAAATGGACAGAGCAAGCTACTGAGATTTTAAAAATACAAAGAGCATGAAAAATGGGGCTTGGGAACACTTACTATTGAGCTTGGAAAGCTTGAAACCCTAGCTATGGAAAACCCAAAATTTTTGGCTGGATGAAGGAGAAAAATGGCTAATTTTGGCTTTATTTTTCCCATTTTAATTCATTAAAATGACAAATGACCAAAATGCCCTTATGCCCTTTCTTTAAAATTTCATCCATGCAAGCCCATTTTTGTCCAAAAATTTAGAATTCGGGAAAATTTCTCTCCAAGACCTTCTAATTCATAATCTAAAGCAATTTCATACAAATTGCTTCTAGAATCCAAGTTTTGCAATTTTATTCAATTTAGTCCATAATTTTCAATTGGACACCTTATACTTAGAATTTCTTCATGAAACTTTAACACATGCATATACTCATATTCTAGGCCTCATAATAATCATAAAATAAATATTTTGATGTCAGATTTGTGGTCCCGAAACCACTATTCTGACTAGGCCCTATTTCAGGACGTTACACCTAACCTAAGCACCATTACAACATCTTAAAGACCTCTTGATTGGTGTGTCATATCATTTTATAGCGGCAGAGATTTGATTTTCAAGCAAGCTTATGGTAATGACATTTCTTGTTCGACTTTTAAGGGCATTTTTATTGAACCTTAAACACTTTGAGTGCTTTAAGTGAATCTTTAGTGTGGATGTCAATTCTTGTCTATTATGAATTAAAGGTAATTACTTAAATAAGGGGAGACACCTAGGTTTTTGTGCTTTAAAAATGTCGGCTTGGATTGTTTGAATCTTTAGTGCCCTTTTAGTTGAATTGCCAATGGATGACAAATTGAGAAAGATTAACTTTAATGTGAGTTGAGAATTTTGCTTGAGAACTAACTTTAATGTGAGTTGAGAATTTTGCTTGAGGACAAGCAAACGCTTAAGTGTGGAGATATATGATAAGTGATGAAAATAACAGATTTTAATCTTGTTCTTAATGCATTTTTGGATGATTGCTTATGCAAATTGGTGAACTTTATGCTCCTAATCCTTTAAATTCATGTTTCTATACTTACCTGAGCATTTAGGAGCAAAAGGAGTGAAAAGTAAGTGAAATTGGATAAAAAGAGTATATTTCAGGAGCCACACGGGCTGGGCTATCCATACAAGATGAACACACGGCCATGTGTCAGACTATGTTGATTTCGTAACTTGCTTCCCAAAAATGCCAAAAAAAAACACAATTTTTAGGCTTTCTAAGTATTCTAAAGTCGATAAATACCAAATAGAAAAAGAGATAAGGGGGGAATCAGAGAATATTAAAGAAAACAAATCGAAGAACACCACTAGGGCCAACTCTGAAGTAGATTTCTATTAAGATTAAAGACCTCCTTTTAATTTCTTTTGGTTATTCTGACTTTAAGATGTTTTTATTCAGAATTATTAACTAATTCCCTAGATACCTAGAGAAGATAAATTCTATTAGTTGATTTCCATTTTACATGATAAATACTTGATTCTTGTTCTCAATTATATGTGCTTATCTCTTGTTTTAATATTTTCAAGTTATTAATTCATGTTTAATGTACTTAAATCAAAAGAGGAAAAGTCCCTGTCTAAGAGTAGATCTAGCATAATTGAGTGAAGTTGCATGCAATCCTAGGAATAGGACGACATAAATCTACTAGATTAGTGTCAAATCTAATAAGGGAATCCATAGATCGAGTTAATGCGATAATAGAGGTTTTAATTAGAAAGAAATTTCAATTAATCAGTTTAGAGTCAATTGCTCTTACTCTCAAAAGAGATATTAGCATAATTTAGGGATTTCTACGAATCAAGATACCAAGTGAATAAATCATTTATGTCAGATTCATAATAATAGATGAAGTCTAGGCAAATTCTTTACTGGGTATTATCGTTTGGTTTTTTTCTTGATTTATTTTCTGTTGAGTGCTTAGTTAGATTAATTTAATAATTTTAGTTTAAAACTAATCACTCAAATTTGTCAGCTAAATAATAGGAAAAAGGTAATTACTAATACTTTTAGTCCTTATCGATACGATATCTCTACTCACCATAACTATACTATTTATCAATAGGTGTACTTGCCTTGTATTGATTATTGAAAGTGTTTAGGAGGGTTGGAAAGATCGATTTTGTGAGGAATCGAGTTTTCTACTTAATGTTACAAATCCAGTAAGGTATTTTTGTGAGAGGATTTCGATTAGTATAGTTAATTAAAATTCGTGTTTATTATAGCATTGGAAAGGTGGTAATGTCTACTTTATCTCTGTTGAAACGACGAATCTTAAAATGAACCGAGCTAACCAAAATTGAAGCTTGGTTTTGCTTGGTTGATGACTTGTTTGTGGTAGAATAAATTGTGTGGTGAGTGTTTCTAAAGGTGATTTGGTAAATTGGCCCTAATTTAATTTTAATTAGTAGCTTAATTGATTATTTAAATTGATTAAACATGATTAAATGACTGATTTTTGCAAGATTGATGTTATATTTACAAGAGTTGAATTTTTATTTAATATTGGTAAGTAAACATTTAGGTGATTTTGTGCAATTTAATTAGGCTAATTATATTGTTGATTAAAGCATGGTAATTGGAGTTTTTGATCGTGATATATTGGTGTTACAATTGGTAATTGAACATTGGAAAATGAGAAATGAAATGTTTGATTCAATTGGATGTTAAATGTTTATGTTAAATGTTACACATAAGCATTTTGTCACATTAAATTGAGCACAATAATAACTGATTTATATGCTATGCTTAACTAAATTTATTGGCAACATGCATGGTGGATCCATCAGATATGGCATTCTATAAGATTTGTGAGTACTCACCTTGATTTGTGACATTGTGAGCATATGGCTCTAAATGGATTAATATGTTTGGAGTAGAAATAGGAGTGTTAAGCATAAGTCTCCACTTATTGGGTTATTTGAAGCGCTATAAGGGAGCGTGTGCTTCGGCCCACTCAACTCAGTGGACTATATTTGACATTTGTGGGAGTTCGGAGATCCGTTTATCCGATGTATAATCACCTGATTAAGATATGAGAAGTGTATGCCAATATATTTATGTGTGATTATTATTGTATCATTCGATGTTTGTATACCAGTAATAATTGATTCTTGATATTGATAAAACATATGGAAATTAAATTGACATGTTTTATTATTATGGTTGATAATTAGTGATAGATTGGATATCATTTAAACATGATTTGGATGTTGATTTTCTAGTCATTCTTATTAACATTCACTGACCTTTTTAAAGCTCACACCTTCACAATTTGTGCAAATAATTGTCAAACTTGAGGAGCTGAGGAGCCGAGCAAGAGATTTAGGCTTGGTACAGACTTTATTACACGTTTTAGAGATTGTAATCGACATTGTCGAATTCCCAGAAATTAGTTTAATTTTGGTTGTAATTGGACTTTTGACATTGGACATTTTATTTTAGATTGTTTTATAATAATTTTGAAGCATGTTTGAGATTGATTATTGAATTATTTATAATGTCTTTTTGCTTGATAACACTGTGATTGATAACACAGTGTATAAGGCATGAAATTTGTATTAACGATTGTTTAAATGAAGCTTCCATGGAGTGGTTTACAAGTGACTAAGGTACCCACTTGTTTGATTTATTCGATTTTTTTATGCATGATTTCCTAATTCTATATAATTGAGGCTTGATTTATGTCAATAAATTCAATTGAATGTGTATGTATATGTGTAACATCCTAATTTTGGGACTAGTCGGAACAGTGGTTTTGAGACGACAAATCTGAAGTAGATATAATTATTTGATGATTATTTTGAGGTCTATGGCATGATTGCATGATTATGTGAAAATTTCATGAAGAAATTTTATGCATAAAGTGTTTAATTTGATATTTAGAACTAAATTGAATAAGTTGCAAAATATGTGTTTTAGAAGCTTTAAGTATGAAATTGCTATGGATTCTTAATTAGAGGTTCTCAAATAGCAATTTGACCAATTTCTAATTTTATAGACAAAAATGGACATGTTTAGGAAAAATTTCAAAGAAAAGCTTTAGGGGCATTTTGGTCATTTGATTAATAAAAGAATAAAAAGGGAAAATAAAGTTAAAATTTGTTCATCTTTCTTCAAACTTGGCCGAACTTTACAAGGAGACCATAACTAGGGTTTCTTCAACTTTCAAGCTTGATTGTAAGTACATCCTAGCCCCATTTTTAATGCTCTTTACATTTTTGAAGCCTTCGTAACCCGATTTACCTATTTCTACCATTATTTTGAAGTAAGGTTCTTGTTTAAAAATTTACCCATGTATGACATGCATGTATTTTGATGTTTGATGGGAGATATTGTATGTTTAAGGTGTGATAAACAACTTTTACTAAGTGATTTTTAATGAAAAAGCATAAAAAGAACTTATTTGTAAAAGTTGTAAAAATGGGTAGTAGAAATGTGATTTGATGAAAAATGTGGGTTGTTATGAGCATGATTTAGGTTCGGTTAGGCTTGGCTAACAAAGAAAATTGATACATTTCATTTTACGAGCCTAAGGACTAATTTGTAAAAATGTGAAAAGTTAGGGGCAAAATTATAATTTTTTCATAGTGTGATTTTTGGACAGTGTTGAGTAATGTGATAATTAAATAAGTTAAATTTGCTATATAGATCAAGAAAAATAAAGTTCGGACCTTGATCGGGGGAAGAACAAGGTTATTAAAGATTAGGTCCATTTCTTACTATTTTGTACCGAGGTAAGTTTGTGTGTAAATATCGCAATGTTATATTATGTGTTTAATGCTTAATATTGCATAAATTGTACTATTGTTTCTATAAAAATATTCAACGAAGTTTCGACGATAAGAAAATCCCGGTTGAACCTTAGAAATAGTTTAGGATACAAGTGACATGTCACTAGGAAACCATGTGTTATGTGATCTATGTGAATTCGGGTGATGGTCATGTACGTCCTACCGGTGGCTGGGTAGTTCAGAATGTGTTGCGGATATCTGACAGCTTGTGTGAGTAACCCGTGTAGCTACGTCTTAACTAACAGCTTGTGTGAGTAGGCCCGTGATTAGCTCGTGTGCGAGCCCTATGTGTTATAAGATATGAGGTAGCATTGGCTACATATTTGGAACTTTTGTGCAAGACTTTCCGTGTATCTGATAGTATTCCAAGTGTTCAACGAGTAATCCAAAGAGTATGTCAAAGATGACAAAGAATGTGACTATGTTACGAATTGGTACAGGTATGTATGTAAAACTCATGAGTATGGATCTCGGTATGTGAAAAACCATTGATAAGAATGCTAATGAATGAGTTATGCCTAAGATGCATAATGATATTTATGTCAACTAATGTTTCATAATTGTATGATTAATGTTGCTTGTTATCTACATGCAAGCTTATTAAGTTTCAAAGCTGACTCCCCATTTTCTTTTCATTCCTTATAGTGTCGCCAAGCTAGCTCGAGGATTGAGGGACGTCGAGCTCGATTCACACTATCGAAAAATTGTTTTAGGTATACCTGGTTTCAATATTTTAAGTATGGCATGTATAGGGACTTGGTCATTTTGTTATGTGTCATATTGGTTTAGCCAAATCTGTTGGCATTGTAATGATTAATGATTTATTTTGTATATGGCCATTGGAAGTTGACTAATATTAATCTTATTGGTTATTGGTATGTTTATGTGATGATGCTTATCATGAAGATGAAATTGGCATGAGTGGAAAAGAAGTATATGATGTTTATGCATGATAGATGTTAGTATGTGCAAATGATGTATTGATATCTTGTTTGTACCTGATTTGGTTGTATGTATATGCTTGGATTGAAGTTGCTTGTTGTTGTGTAGGTTGGTGCAAGTAAGGGTGGCAATATGGCTTGGTAAATAGCCTTATTTTGTCCACACGGACAGAGACACAGCCATGTGTCTCAACTGTATGAAGGACACGGCCTAGGGACATGGGCGTGTGTCCAAGGCGTGTGAAGTCTACACCTATTTTATGAAAATTTCAAAAATTAAATTTGCCACACGGCCTATCACACAGTCGTGTGACTTGTTCGTGTGACTTCATTTGGTGCATGATGTCATAAATAGAGAGTTAGACGGGATAAGAACACGAGCGTGTGTGACCACACGACCAACCCAAGTAGGCGTGTCCCCAGCCACACGAGCATGTGACCCTGTTTTGTTGAAAAAAATTTCTAAAGTTCTTGGTTTAGTCCTGAACCACTTCCAATGCATGTTTTGGGCCTCGTAGGCTTGTTTTAGGGACTATAGGAATGTATTTGAAAAGTTTTAAATTTGGATGGAAATTTACGTCACAATTTTGTATGATTTCTTGTGTATAAGTCCGGTAATGCCTTGTACCTTATCTCGGCGTGGGATACGGGTAAGGGGTGTTACAATATGTATGTTAATCAATTGTAGTTAAATCGGGTTTAATAGGCCATTAAAATATGAAAATTAGGTTTTAAAATGAGTTTTTCACAAAAATAGATGCAGTGGTTTTCAAACAGACGTGTGCCTATTCACACGGAAGTGTGAGGGGTTGCACACGGGCGTGTGGAGACTAGAGCTATCACACACAAGTGTGTGGGATTTTTACACAAGCCTGTACGATCGGTTTAAAAGTTTTTCACGATGCGAACACGGTCGTTTAATGACACAGTCTGAGGGGCACGGTCATTTAATGGGCACACAGTCTAAGGGACACGGTCGTGTAGATTTTGGGGTTTGAATATTTGTCTTTTTAAATTGGTATTTTAATTTGTTTAAGTTATAATTTAGTCCCTAATAATAAAACTTGAATTAGACATAGTAAATGAACTCAAATTAGGCTAAAATTTTTTAGGCTTGCATAATTTGACTAAAAGCAGGTCGGTAAACACTTAGATCTAAAATCGATTTAGATTTACCATAGGTGATAAAATGATGAATATTCCCTTAGGTTAAATTACCTAGGAAAAGTTTAAAATTGGCTCATAATTTGCTTCAGCATTAATAAATAACTAATAATTAGATAAGATTGAAGTGTTATAAAATTATAGTGTGTCTCGGGTGGCCTTTAGCTAGCGAGTCACTTAGGTGGCTAATGTAATGCTTCAAATTCAGGTCGGTTTGAATTTACGGTGTTGCATTTAGTGGTATCAGAGCTTTGGGTTTAAAACCTTAGGTTAGCCTAGGTTGCTTGAATATTAATGATTTTGGATTATGATGTTCGCTTGATTGTGTTGATTAAAAAAATTTTATTTTGCCTATGCGTGATATTTGTGATATAAATTGTTATTGGGGTAGGATTAGGAACACAATGCCCTATAGGAACTGTACTTAGTTAAATCTTAGATCTCTTACCATTACTCACTCCTAGTACATTTTGTTTACTCTTTCTCTTTAGTATACGGTAGTTATTATGCCTTTGTGACGTGATCGGAGTAATAAAGATGACGATGTGCCGCTACAGGACGATGCTCAGATAGGCCGCATCGAGAACTTCATGTCTGATATTGTAAGAGCACTACAACGTATTGCTGGTGCCAACGCTGATCTGGCTCATCAGGGTTTGCCACTAGAACGTTTATGAGCTCTTGGTGGTAAGGAGTTTCGTGGTGTCAAGAGCGGTGATCTGACACGTGTAGAGTATTAGTTAGAGGTTGATGTTTGTATTCTCGGTCAGATGAGTTGTTTTGCCGAGGATATGTTGGTCTGTGTCATATCATGACTGGTAGACAAGACTCATAGATGGTGGATGACTATCGAGAGGGGTACTACACTAGATTGTCTGACTTGGGACTTCTTTTTAGCATCATTTTGGAGGAAGTTTATGGACGAGCAGTATCTCGAGGCTAGGAGACTGAGTACGAGGTTAAGCTTACTCGGTTGAGCCAGTATGCTCTTGAGTTGGTGTTTTTTGAGGCAAAATGTTGTAAGAGGTTCAGGTTTATGCTGAATCATGAGATTAAGCTCTATCTGGTTGTTTAGAACTGAGGTTTTCGATGAGTTAGTTGAGAAGGCTCGTGTGTTAGAGACTTTGGGGGATGGGCCCAAAGCTGCTTCATCTGGAGCTATTAAGAGGTCGACTGAGGCTACTAGTGGTTTTGGTTGTAAGGGTCAGAGAAGTTATTTTGGTAGATCTGGGCGACGTGTTGCTGGTGGTCGTGGTTAGGATAGGCAGGCTGTGAAAGTTAAATTTGGTCCTATTGATCAAGGGGCTACTGTATGACTGATATATGAGCATTGCAGTCGACGTCATCATGGTAAGTGCTGAAGGATGACGGATGCTTGTCTTATCTGTGGTTCGATAGAGCACCATATGAGTGACTGCCCGATGAGAGCCAATATTGTTCATGATCAGCCTATTGTTACTGTTGCACCTGCTCTGGCTCAAGGGAGAGTCCGTGGCAGAGGTGATGGTGGTAGAGGTACTGGTCAATGTGGTATTGCACGATGTGGTGATAGTGGTCCAACCAGAGTTTTTACAGTGGGGGAGCCCCAGTTTAAAGAGGCCACTGATGTTATCGCAGGTACTTTCATGCTACATTCTTTTCCTTTACTAACTTTAGCTGATTCTGGTGCAACAAGGTCGTTTATCTTGAGAGACGTAGCTAGAGAGTTAGGGATTATTGTAGAGATAGTTAGATCAAGTGTTACAATTAAGAGACCTCTAGGTGATAGTGTAGTGGTGGATTGGGTTTATCATCGTTGTCCTCTAATGGTTCATAGACGAGTGTTCTTGGTTGATCTTCTTGAGTTTTCATTTTAGGGTTTAGACATCATTTTGGGTATGGATTGGTTATCCGAGCATCGGCCTAAGGTGGATTGCAAGGTGAAGTTGGTGACTATGTGTGGTGCTGGCAGTTAGAAGTTGTTGGTGGTGAGAAGTTTGAGTTGTTGTCGAGCGTGATTTCTTCGTTTCGTGCTGAGAAGTTGGTTCGAAAAGATTACAAAGCTTATTTAGCTTATATAATAAATACCGATAGTAGGGAGATGAGGTTGGATGAGATTTAGGCTATATGTGATTTTCTGGATGTGTTTCCTAAGGAGTTTCTTGGATTATCTCTGAATAAAGAAGTTAAGTTCGGTATTGAGCTCTATCCCGGTACTACTCTGGTGACTGTTACGTCCTATTACATGGCACCTAAGGAAGTGAAAGAGTTGAAGCTACAGTTGCAAGAGTTGTTGGATCGTGGGTTTATTCATCCGAGTGTGTCTCCATGGGGAGCACTAGTATTGTTCGTGAATAAGAAGGATGGGACTTTAAGGCTGTGCATCGATTATCACCAACTAAATAAGTTGACCATTAAGAATAAGAATTCGCTACTGAGGATTGATGATCTCTTTGACCAGTTTCAGAGAGCTCCAGTTTTCTCGAAGATTGATCTGAGGTCTGGGTATTATCAATTGAAGGTTAAAAATTCGGATGCAATAAAGACTACTTTCAGGACTCAATATAGTCATTATGAGTTTCTTGTCATGTCATTTAGATTGACGAATGCACTTGTCGTATTTATGACATGATGAACTGAATATTCCATTCCTACCAGGATTGGTTCGTAGTGGTTTTCATAGATGATATATTGGTGTATTCTCAATCAGAGGATGAGCACAAAGAGCACTTAAGAGTGGTTCTACAAGTTTTATGGAAGAAGCAGTTGTATGTGAAGCTGAGCAAGTGTGTATTTTGGCTTTGTAAGCTGGTTTTTTTTGGGTCATGCCATTTCAGCTGAGGGTATTTGGGTTGATCCGGAGAAGGTTGAGGCGATTTTGGATTGGAACCCGCCGATGACTTTTTGAGGTCAAAAGTTTTTTAGGGTTAGCTGGTTATTACTGTCACTTTGTCGAGGGGTTTTTAAGCATTAATGCTCCTTTAATGAAGTTGCTTTAGAAGAACACTGCCTTTGAGTGGAATGATGAAAGGTAGAAGTGCTTTGAGAAGCTAAAGTTGATTTTCATCGAAGCGCCTGTGTTGACACAACTAGTATCCAGTAAAGAATATATAGTCTACAGTGATGCTTCTTATACGGGACTGAGTTATATGCTGGTGTAGGAGGGTAAGGTAGTTGCTTATGTGTCGAGGTAGTTGAGGTCGTATGAGTGTAACTACCCGACTCATGATCATGAGTTAGCCGTCGTAATCTTCACGCTTAAGATTTGGCATCGCTACTTGTACGGTGAGAGGTCTGATATACATCGATCAGAAGAGTCTTAAGTATATCTTAACCCAGAAGGAGTTGAACTTGAGGCGAAGGTACTGAATTAAGTTGCTGAAAGATTACTATTGGGTGATCGAATACCATCCGGGAAAGGCGAACGTAGTTGCAGGTGCTCTGAGTCGCAAGTAACTATTTTTCTATTACCGTATAATTTAGTTGGGCTCCTCTCAGAGTCTGACTTGTGTAGTAGATGGGATGAAAAACTTTGTTCCTTTGCTGGCCAATGACAGCTCCTATCGCGAAGTTCTTGTGTCACATATCAATTCAAATGGCAAAACCCAGTTTGGTGTGACAATTATTGGTGCCAAAACTAACCGAATCTTCAAATCTTTGAAAGCACTTGAGCACTCCTCATCAAATTTGAACATCGTATCCTTCTCTAATAATTTGCATAAGGGTTTAACAATTTTGGAGAAGTCCTTGATAAATCTTCGATAGAAACTAGCGTGGCCCAAAAAGCTCTTAACACTCTTTACAGATGTTGGAGGTGGGAGTTTCTCAATAACGTCTACCTTTACTTTATCTTCCTTAATTCCATGTCTCGTTATCCAATGCCCTAGAACAATACCTTCTCGTACCATGAAATGGCATTTTTCCCAGTTGAGTACGAGGTTTGTTTCTTCGCATCACCTTAGTACCTTGGCTAGATTGGCTAGGCAATCATCATATGTATCTCCGTATACTAAAAAATCATCCATAAAGACTTCCAAGTATTTCTCAACCATGTCAATAAAAATAGACATCATACATCTTTGAAATGTAGCAGGTGCATTACATAAACCAAATGGCATGCGTCTAAATGCAAATGTACCATATGGGCAGGTGAATATTATTTTATGTTGATCTTTTGGTGTTACTGTAATTTGATTATACCCTGAGTATCCATCGAGAAAATAGTAATAGTCTCGCCCTGCGAGTTTATCTAGAATTTTGTCCAAAAACGGTAAAGGAAAGTGATATTTCCTAGTCGTCTTGCTCAACTTCCAGTAATCAATTCAAATTCTCCACTCCATAACCCTTCTAGTAGGTATCAATTCATTATTCTCGTTCTCAATGACCGTAATACCGCATTTTTTTGGCATGTACTGGCCCGGACTTACCCACAAATTGTTTGAGATGGGGTAAATTATGCCCGCATCTAACTACTTGATGATTTCTTTCTTTACCACGTCTTTCATGATGGAGTTCAGTCTTCGTTGTCCATCAATCGTCCCTTTTTCACCATATTCCAAGATGATCTTGTTGTGCATGCATACAGACGAACTAATGGTGCAAATATCGGTTATGATCCATCCGATAGCCTTCTTGAATTGTTTTAATACTAGAATGAGCTCAACAGTTAATTCCGCTGAAACAATCACAGGCATAGTAGAAGCGTTACCTAAATAAACATATTTTAAATATGAGGGAAGTGCCTTTAGTTATAATTTAGGTGGCTCTTCGATTGACGCATTGGTTGGACATAATCCATATTCTCTAACTCCAAAGATTCAAAGTGAGATTGCGGATTAAATCCTCTTTGATTAGCTTCTAACAAAGCTAAGTATTCATCCTCCTCTTCATCACTTAGAGGGTCTGATGTCAAAATTTGTTCCAATGGGTCCTCAACATAATTGAGTTTCCTTTCCATCATTAATTCCTCTAAATCAGACACTGCAGAACAATCATCAATTATGTTAGGAAATCGAATAGACTTAAAAAAATTAAATGTTACCTGATTGTCCTGAACATGCATAGTAAGCTCGCCCTTCTGCACATCAATAAGGGTCCTTCCAGTTGCTAGGAAAGGTCTTCTTAGGATAATTGGCACTTCTTTGTCTACTTCAAAGTCTAGAATAACAAAGTCAGTAGGAAAAATAAATTTATCTACATGTACCAATACGTCCTCGATTTTTCCTTCTGGATGTGTTAAGGATCAATCTGCTAATTGAAGTGTAACCATAGTAGGTCTAACTTCACATATCCACAGTTTCCTAAATATTGACATGGGCATCAAGTTGATACTCGCACCCAAATCACATAGTGTCATACTATAATATGTGGCTCCAATGTTGCAAGGTATGGTAAAACATCCAGGATCCTTTAACTTTGGAGGTAGTTTATCTTGAAGATATGCATGCATTCCTTTGTCAGTGCTACTGTCTCAAATTCTCCAAGTCTTCATTTTTTTGACAGGATATCCTTCATGAATTTAATGTAGCTCAGCATTTGTTCAAGTGTTTCAACCAACAAAATGTTGATATGAAGTTGCTTGAGTACGTCTAGGAACTTCTTGAATTGAACTTCCTGCTTCTGCTTTTGAAGTCTTTGAGGGTAGGGTGGTGGAGGCTTCTTTACTGGAACTGGTTGATATGTCTTCTGTGGAAATTCTGCATCTAACAAAGTTGTTAGATTATTAGAATTAGCTGGTTTAGAAGTTACTTTATCAAATTAAGTAGATTCATGTTCTGGTGAAACTTAAATTTCAACACTTGGCTGAACTTCCTCTGAGTCTTAAGCATCAACTGGCTCCTCTTCAACTTCAACGGTGTTGGGCTATAATGTCTTTCCACTCCTCAATGTCAACGCTTTATAATGCTCTTTCCCTAGATTCCTCGGATTCTCCGTATCCCTAGGTAAAGCACCTTGTGGTCGGTTTTTGAGTTCAGTTGCAAGCTGACCCATTTGGTTTTCAAGGTTTTTTAATGTAGTTGCTTCGCTTTGGATTAAGGCATTATTCTTGGCTATGTATGCCTTCAACAAGTTTTCTAAGCCATTGGATGGTTCTACTTAAGGTTGTTTCTGAACTTGTTGGGTAAAAATAGGTGGCTGGGTCGTTCTAGGTTGGGCGTATGTGTTACTGGGTCCAGCCCCTTGGTTACTCCAAGAGAAATTAGGGTGGTTTTGCCACGATGGGTTATAGGAGTTGGATTGTAGTCTTGCATTCCTCAGTTTTGGTTCTGGTTACCCATGTAATACTCGAATTCTGGGTTTGATGGACATTCTTCAGATAAATGTCCTTCCCACAATAGACACAGGCTACATTTTCAAATTAATTTTGTAGCTATGCTGCAAAACTATTAAACCCATTAGTGGTAAAACTTTTAAGCATTGAGGAAATCGAGGATATTTGAGATGCAAGTGAAATGAGAACGTCTACTTCATGTATTCCAACAATTTGTCTTCCTAACACTGCTTGATTGGTTTACCATTGATAATTATTACTGGTAATCCTCTCAATGAATTCATAAGCCTTATTATAAGACTTAGAAATGAGAGCACCATTAGCAGAAGCGTCCACTACCATCCTCGTATAAGCATTGAAACTATTATAAAACGTCTCAAGTTGGATGCAATGTGGGATTCCATGAGGAGGGCACTTCCGTAATAATTCTTTGTACCTTTCCTATGCCTCATACAAAGACTCATCATCCATTTGTTGGAAAACAGTGATCTCGTTCCTCAACTTAGCATTCTTGCTAGATAGAAAATACTTCATGAGGAATCTTTCTGCTAACTCTTGCCATATGGAAATTGAATTTGGTGGCAATGAGTTCAACCAGACTTGAGCTTTGTCCCTTAGCAAATATGGGAATAGGTTCAATCGTAGTGCATCTTCGAGTACTCCGGCTAACCTGAAAGAATCATTCACCTCCATGAACAGTCTTAAGTGCAGGTGAGGATTTTCAGTAGGCATTCCACTAAAATGGCCCACTGTCTAAAGCATCTGGAACATGACTGGCTTCAGCTCGAACTATTGCGCCTCAATTTTGGGTTTCCTAATACCCAGAATAAGATCATGAAACATTGGCATAGCATACTGTTTTAGAGCTCTATCCCTATCATCAACAATAAGCATAGGATTTTGAGTAGGGTTTGCTCCATTTCCTTGATTTGGATTTTCGAAGTTCATCTCTTTGGTCCTTATTTGACTTGCTTGTCATCTCCGCTGCCGAAAAGTTCTTTCTATCTCAAGGTCTATAGGGAGTAAATCGGTAATTCAGTCAATACTTATAAACACCTGAAATAAACATAGAAAAATTAATTAAGTTAAAATTGAAAAAAAAATAAACCAAAATAAAAAATTAACAAATTCACAAATTCACAAATAATGAATTTTTAAAACAGTCCCCGGCAATGGTGCCAAAAACTTGGAACGACGGAAATGTGAAAGTGTACACAATCGCAACAAGTAATAAAGTGACAAGTAAATGTCGAGTTATCGTACCCACAGGGACTGTGAAAAGAATTATTTATGAATGCAATTTTAAAACCACTTTAGTGAAGAAAGACATTTTGATTTGAAGAGGTGATTAAAAACTAGGATTTAAACTAAGTAAAATAAATAAAAATAAGATAAAAGTTCCAATGCACGATTTCAAAAGATGATTTCAATCAAGATGACATAATTGTATTAGATTAATTACATTTTTTAACTTAGAATTGTTAAAGTCATGTTCATGTTATTACGAATAAATTCACGGCAACTCGGTAATTTGCTAACTTATGAACACACTTACCTACCAAAATCTATTTATCTCTTGACTATATCTCTACGTCAATTCAACCGATTAAACAAATTTTAATAAGTAAATGTGTTAATACACATACATACTTATGAAATTAAAATAATCTCTTATACATATCTCTATGCCAATTCAAACAATTAATTCAATCTCATAAGCACATAAAAGATTACATGAGGTAACAATGTATTTCTACCTTGAAACAGTTTAATCACAATAATCTTGCAAGTTATGCAAGGCTAATGTATCGTTAGATACCGTTGCTAATTTAACCCTCAGCTACCTTAGATGATTAAACATGCACTGATTAAGTATCGCGTCAATTAATTATAATTTCAATCCGTTTAAATAATTAATTCATTAGTTACTTTATAATTGTAATGCAAGAATAACTTAGTCATGGTTTTACTTAATCAAACATCTTACTGAGGCATATAACAACACATACAATTTTAATAAATTAAGTAGACAAAATGCAATCAACCTAACACAAATAAAATTTAAGCCAAATTAATTACATTAAACATATCAACATCAAAAATATTCATAGACATGTTCATCAAAACAACAAAAGAATTAAAAGGAAATGGAACAATAATCAAATCCGATGTTTCTCCGAGGCTTGACTAATTTGCTCTGCTCCTCCTTCTCCGCTTGGTCTTGTTGAACCGAGGCTTCCATGAACACTTGAATGCTGCTTCAAATGGTGGATGAATAAATATCTTTCAAGAGGTGAAATTGGCAAAGGAATAGGGGAAGAAAATGAAGAATAATGGAAGGGAATAAAGTGAGAAAAGTGAGAGTGAAGAAAATAAATGAATGGGTTTGAGATGTGTTTGGAGTGAGCAGCAAATGGGGGTATTTATAGGTTGAGATGGCTACTAAAGTTAGCATAAATCATCAGCCATAGAGTCCCCCCATGGCCGACCACACATGTGGCAAGTTTGAAGGTTTCAAACTTTTTTTTTTTGGATAAAATTGAAGGTTTCAAACTTGTTATTTTAAAGTAGGGGCACATCTAGAAAGGCATAAATAGTGGAGGGGTTTAAATGCAATTTCAAAAAGTCTTGAAGGGCTATTTTGCAAGCCAAATAATCATCCAAACAAGCTGATTGAGTCAGCATGTGGGACGATTTTGAGCTGCCTAGTGCTCAGTTGGATCGGTTTTCTCGATTCTACTTAACTGGGCCCCTTTTCACAATTAATTAATAATAACTTATTTAACCCAAATTAAATTGGATTAAAATTAAAATTAATTATACTATGAATTAATAAAAATAATTTGGACCATCTCAGGCTGAAAAATTAGTTCACCTTGATGCTTCAAAATTGCTTCTCAATTTTGTGTCTGCCGAGCCGTTTTTTGCCCTTTGTGCAAATTGTCGAAAATAATCAAAGTTAATCAGAATTAATTATAAAATTAATTAATATTCAACATGTTAATAATTTAAGTACAAAATAATTATTTTATAATAATTATATATTTTTTGACAAAAATTTTACCGAAACTGCATGAATTTTAGTTAAAAAGGGCATGAAAAAGTGTGTATATTTTCGTGTTTCTAGATTCGCGGTTTACTTTGAGATTCTGTAAGGCGTTGCATGAGGCTTTCGGTTTGAAGCTTCATTTCAGTTCAGCTTATCATCCGCAGTCTGATAGTCAGTTAGAGAGGGTGATCCAGATTCTTAAGGACATGCTTCGTAGTTGTGTTATCGACTAAAGAGGTAACTGGATCTTCACTTGCTGTTAGCCAAGTTTGCGTATAATAATAGCTATCAGAAGAGTATTCAAATGGCACCGTTCAAGGCTTTGTATGGTCGGAGGTGTAGGACTCCTCTGTGCTGGTCCGGAGTTAGTTCGGGAGGTTAAGAATAAGGCGAGACTTGTTTACGAGCAATTGAAGGCTATTTCTAGTCGACAGAAGTCCTACGCTGACTTGAGACATCGAGACATCGAGTATCAAGTTGGTGATAAGGTATTTTTGAAGGTTTTGTCGTGGAAGAAAGTTCTGAGGTTCGGGTGGAAGGGTAAACTCAGCCCGAGGTTCATTAGCCCTTATGAGGTTGTTGAGCAGATTGGATCAGTTGCTTATCATTTGTTGTTGCCGCCTAAGCTAGAGCGTATTCATGACCTCTTCCATGTCTCCATGTTACGTAAGTACAATCTGATCATTCTCATGTTGTTCCTGTTGAGGAGATCGAGGTTCGATATGATCTTTCATACGAGGAGAAACCGATTGCGATCCTAGATCGAAAGGTTAAGGTGCTATGCAATAAGACAGTTTTCTTGGTAAAAGTCTTGTGGCAAAACCAAAAAACTGAGAAAGCCACTTGGGAGCCGGAAGATGTGATGAAACATCAATATCGACATTTATTTGATTCAGGTAAATTTCGAGGACAAAATTTCTTTTTAGAGGGGGAGAGTTGTAATATCCCTAAACTGGTTCTAATAGTTTCGGGTATATTTTTCGGGTTCCGAGTGTGAAATTAGGAATTTATAAGGTTTCTAATAATTTTTAATTTAATTTAGGAGGTTAATTTATTCTAAAATCGATTAAACAATAATCTGGAAAATAAATATATATATATTTGAAATATTAATTTTAAAGATTTTAAATAATTATTAGTAAAAATAATCAGTTTGGGTTGAAAAGAATTTTAAAATAATTTTTATTGGGGATAATTCGAGTAAAATTTAAATATTAATTAAATAGGATTTAATTGTAAAAGAAGGAAGGGTATTTATATGGGGAAAAAAACCTTAAAATTTAGAATTTTTTAGGGAAAAGATTAAATGGTAAAGGGAAATGTGGGAGTGGCCATTAGGCAAATTTTCCAATTTTTTAATTTCTAAGGGGTGGTTTCAATTTTAAAATTAATGTATCTAGCCCATTTTTCACACATTTTACATCAGATTAGAGAGCTTTAAAATTTGTTGTCTTTGCATATTTAAAAGGTCTATCATCAGAAAATAGATACAACCAATTTCCTTCTCAAAATACTTTCCCAATTGACCCAAAATTATTCTCAAAAGTAGCCAAAAATATTTTGAAATTTCTCAAGTTTCTTGAATCTAAGATTTTCAATCAATGAATTTAGAGTGAATCAAAGGTAATCTTCAATCCTAAACTTGTTTTTATGATGATTAGAAACATTTTTACATGATTTGAGAGTAAATTAAAGGATTTTTATTAATGTTATCTTTTTCCAAGTACACATAGTTCTTTAATGGTGGATCTTGAATTTTGAGAGGACAATGAATGTTCCAACTCAAAATGGATATATTAAAAGGTTTTTTTTATCTTATTTATCAAGATTAAAGATAATTTGTAAGGTAATTTAAAGAAATATGAATTTCATCATTTTCATGAACCAATTTTTCAGAATTTTGTGAAATTGATTTAAAGATGAAATTGATGCCTAGTATAAGTGTATTTGGTCTAGTATTGATGAAAGTGTTTAGGAGCAATGGACATATCGATTTTGTGAGGAATCGGGTTTTCGACTTGATGTTACAAATCTGATAAGGTATATTTGTGAGAGGATTTCGATTAGTATAGTTAATTAAAATTCGTGTTTATTATAGCATGGAAATGTGGTAATATCTACTTTATTTTGTGGTAGAATAAATTGTGTGGTGAGTGTTTCTAAGGGTGATTTGGTAAATTGACCCTCATTTATGTTTAATTAGTAGCTTAATTGATAATTTCAATTGATTTATTATGGTTGAATGGCTGATTTTTGCAAGATTGATATTATATGTACAAGAGTTGAACTTTTATTGAATAATGGTAAGTAAGCATTTAGGTGATTTTCTGCAATTTAATTAGGCTAATTATATTGTTGATTAGAGCATGGTTACTGGAGTTTTTGATCATGATATATTGGTGTTACAATTGGTAATTGAGCATTGGAAAATGACACATGAAATGTTAAATTTAATTGGATGTTAAATGGCTATGTTACACGTTACACATAAGCAGTTGTCACATTAAATTGAGCACAATAATGACTGATTTATATGCTATGTTTGACTAAATATATTGGCAACATTCATGGTGGATCCATTGGATATAGTTGGCATGTCATAGGATTTGTGAGTACTCGCATTTATTTGTGACATTGTGAGCATATGGCTCTAGGTGGACTAATTTGTTTGGGGTAGATAAGGGAGTGTTAAGCATGAATCTCCACTCATTGGGTTATTTGAGGCGCTATAAGGGAGCATGTGCTTTGACCCACTCAACTCGGTGACAGTAATTGACATTTATGGGAGTTCGGAGATCTATTTATCCGATGTATGATCACCCGATTAAGCCATAAGAAATGTATGCCAATATATTTATGTGTGATTATTGTTATATCATTCGATGTTTGTAAACCATGAATAATTGATTCTTGATATTGATAAAGCATATGGAAAATAAATTGACATGTTTCATTATTATGGTTAATAATTGGTGATTGATTGTATGTGATTTAAACATGATTTGGATGTTGATTTACTAGTTGTTTTTATTAACATTCACTGAGCTTTTTAAAGCTCACACTCTCACAATTTGTGCAGATAATCGTCGGGCATGAGGAGCTGAGGAGCCAAGCAAGAGATTTCCAAGAGATTTCCAAGAACTTTAGGCTTGATAAAGACTTTATTAAACGTTTTAAAGACTGTAATAGACATTGTGGAACTCCCAGGACTTAGTTTAATTTTGGTTGTAATTGGACTTTGGACATTGGACATTTTATTTTGGATGGTTTTATAATAATTTTGAGGCATATTTGAGTTTAAGTATTGAATGATTTACAGTCTATTGTTTCTTGATAACACGATGTGTGGCCATGAAATCTGTACTAACGATTGTTTAAATGAAGCTTTCATGAAGTGGTTTACTAGCGGCTAAGGTACGCCACTTGTTTGATTTATTCTGTGTTTGTTATGCATGAAATTGATTGCCTAATTATATATAATTGTGGCTTGATTTATGTCAATAAACTTAATTAAAGGTGTATGTATATGTATGTTAATTAATGGTACTTAAATCAGGTTTAATTGGCCATTAAAATATGCAAAATCAAGTTTTAAAATGAGTTTTTCGCAAAAATAGGTGCAATGGTTTTCACACGAGTGTGTAAGGGGTTGCACACGGGCTTGTGGAGACTAGAGCTATCACATACGGGCATGTGCGATCGGTCTAAAAGTTTTGCACGATGCAAACATGGTCGTTTAATGACACACGGTATGGGGGACAAGGCCATGTGGGTTTTGGGGTTTGAATTTGTGTCTCTTTAAATTGGTATTCTAATTTGTTTAAGTTACAATTTAGTTCCTGATAATAAAACTTGAATTAGACATAGTAAACGTACTCAATTTAAGTTGAAATTTTTAAGCTTGCATAATTTGACTAAAAAAAGGTTGGTAAACACTTAGATCTAAATCGGGTTAGTTTTACCATAGGTGGTGAAATGACAAAAATGCTTTTAGGTAAAATTACTTAGGAAAAGTTTAAAATTGGCTCATAATTTGTTTTTGCATTAATAAATAACTAATAATTAGACAAGATTGAGGTGTTATAAGGTCAGGGTGTGTCTTAGGCAGTTGTTAGCCAGAGAGTCACTTAGGTAGCTAATGTAATGCTTCCAATTCGGGTCGATCCGTCCCAATCGGGTTTAGGGTGTCATATTGAGGGTTGGAGTACTCGAATTTTACCATTAGGAGGGAAGGAGGTCTTTATAAGATCAGTGCTATAAGCGATTCCTGTGTACGCAATGCAATGCTTTTTCCTATCGAAATTATTGTGTCGAAAATTGAAAAATATATTAAATAAAAACCGATGGACTAATAATAAATGTTTTAAAGGTATCTATTGGACCAATTAGCTTTCATTATGCAAATTGAAAAGTGATGGTGGGCTGGGGTTTTGTGAGTTAATTAAGTTAAATACTGCATTGTTGGCGAAGCAATGTTGGCGTATTTTAATCTAGCCCACTTGTTTGCTAGCTAAAGTGTTCAAAGCCAGATATTTTCTTTAAGTAGATTTTATGTTCGCAAGAATAAGTGCTTACCCATCTCTTACCTAGAGGAGCATTTAGAGTGCTCGAGGGCTAATTGAAAAAGGTATGAGTTGGCGTATTGGGAATAGAGAGCAAGTGAACATTTGGAATCACTTCTAGCTACCTAAACCTAGAGATGGGAGGGTCTTGTGTAAGAACATTAATATTAGATGGACTATGGTGAATCAGTTAATTAATGAAAATACTTCTACTTGGAATGCAAATAAAGTTCGAATGCTACTTGGACCGAATCAAGTTAAGAGAGTCATTAAAATTCCTTTGGTTGTTTTAAGTCCTCCAGATACAATGGTGAGGAGGTATGAAGGGTCTAGAAAATATTCCATCAAGAGTGGGTAAAAAGCTCTTTTTGAGGAGGAGTTACATAGTAGGGGTGATTACTCGTATGACACTGCTACAATGTCAGAATTCTACAACAAAATGTAGGCACTACAACTTTCCAAAAAAGTAAAAATTTACATGTGGAAATTACATAATAATTTTTTTCCTACATTTGGGAATCTAGCTAAGAGAAAGCTGCTAGTTGGAGGTGATTGTCCACTATGAAAGGAGGTAGAGGACACTGTTGAGCATTTGGTACACTCTTGCTATATTTTGCAGTAGATATAGATGCATTTGAAGATTGCAGTGAGTCCAATGATAGTGGCCTCAGATTACAAAATATGGTTAGCACATGAATTTCTAAATGCATATATTAAAACTAGGAAAATTATGGTCACAACTTATTGGGCTATTTAGTATATGTGTAATCGGATGGTCCATGAGGGACTAAGGTGGACAATTCATGAATTGGTAGGTTTTGTCTAGGGGTATGTTCTGGAGTTTAAGACTATTTCGACCTAAGAATACCATTCCATAATACTATGAAGGATTTATAAAGACCTCCATAAAGGGGCAGCATTAAAATAAAATTTGATGTATCATTCCATGCAATAAGTCATAGCTCTATCTTTGGGTTTATTGCTAGAAATAACTCAAGTCAGATTATGGGAGCGGGTAGTTACCCTCATTCTGATGTAGCAGATGAGTTTGTAGTAAAGGCGGGTGCATGTGAACGAGCGGTCATTTTTTCTATAGAGATAGGATTTTGAGATGTCTATTTTGAAGGAGACTCGCTCATAGTAGTTAAAAAGATTAACTCAAGAGAATAAGATCAATTAGTTCTTAGGCCAGTGGTTCAAAATATTAAAGATTATAAGAGGAACTTTGATAGAGTTACCTTTCATTTTGTTCGTAGGGAAGTTAACACGGCGACACATGTTCTTGTGGGTGAAGGTAGTCGATACCAAGAGGTCGTGTATTGGATTGAAGAAGCCCCAGATGTGGTGGATCAGATTGTGGCTGAGGAATGGGTTCAATGGCTACGTAGAGGAGTGGGTAGCAATTCATAGCTTTGTGGTGTGGAGAAACTCTCTCTTGTACTCCATGAAGGTCATCAAAGTTTTTTCTCTTTGAAATTAGTCGCTTCAATCTCATGCAGCTGTGTTGGGGCAGTTTTTGGAGAGATTTTATCTAGCTTTTTTCTGTCATTTTGATTTATAAGGTATGGTTAGGGGTGTTGTTTTGTTGTTTTTATTTTGGTTTTTGGTTTCTTTTATGGTCTTTTCTTGTTGCATGTTTTTTTGCGCTTTTTAATCTGTTTTGATTGGTGCTCTGTGTCAGTTGTATATCCTTGGGCTGAAACCCCTTTTATTAAATGAAAGCCACGTATTTAAAACCAAAAAAAAATTATTTTATAGATATTTTCACATTAATTATAGCTAAAAAAAAGGTAAACAAAAAAAATAATATATGAAAATTACATTTAGGGTGGGTTGGATGGATGATGGGATGCGATGCGTTTAGCTTACTTTTTGTCTCACGCTATAGTATCACTATAATATTTAATATTACTGTCACTGTTATTTTTCCACTAACCCCAGATAAACGTATCGTCTATCCAAACTCATAACAGAGTGCAAAATGTAAAGTGGTTTCGGTGCAAACAAGTATGAATTATGAATTAACATATAAATGCAGCATTAGTGCGATGTAGTATTAGAATTAGAATGTTAATTTCGATCAAAGTTGTATTCCCAAAACGAAAAAAAAAAGTTTGATTTTGTAAATTAATAAAATGAGAACATAACCATAATTAGTAGAAAAATTGGATGGTCCCATCTCCCATTGTGTTCCTCAAAAGGGTTGTTTGCGTGAAAGTGAAGAAAGAAGAAGGCCCCCAACGAATACAAAGTTGCCATTGCTCCACAAATGGATGTTTACAAAACAAAAGAAGCATTTTTCTTGGTATCAATGAATCTATAATCCAATCCTTTTCTATGACTTTGCTTCGCCTTCACTTTCTTTATAACTATTTGCTTCTTTGTTATTTTATATTATAATTAAAACATTTTCTTTTCTTAATTCATGATTTGGTGTGAAGTACTATACTAGTTTTCTCACTTTCATATCTTTTTTTTTTTACCATATTTGGTACTTAAAATATTATTATGTTTATAGTTTTTAATCTTGATTCGTCACTTGTCTTTTTCTTTTCATTTCATAATATAATTTAAATTTAAATTCATTTTATTGAAAATAAATATTGTATTATTAATTATTAATTTTCATAAATGCACACTGTCACCGCCACTCTTCCGGTGATCCCTTCAACAAATATAGTTCCCAAACTCCTCACATTTTTATCTCTACTCAAATCTCCACTTCATTTCCTCAATAACTCTAAGGAAACCCATGAAATTACCCGATTGAAGATATGAATCTTCATATTCGACACAGCCACCATGAAAAACCCAATGAAACCATGACTTCTTTTGTAACGCTCTTCTTCCACTCTGATAACGAGAGAAACAAAAATGTCAAAACCCCCACACCCAAAGTGAAAAAAGTTCCAGCCATCAAAGGGAAAACGGTTGATGAAAATTAGGGAAAGGGGCTGTAAAAGTACTGATAGTGCAAGTGATGAGAAAAACACGAACATTAACTGCTCCCAGGTTGAACCCAACAATTTAGCCAAGTAGACATTGTTGAACCAATCTTGACCAATCAAAATAGAAAAATTTTAGCCAAATCCTTAATCTAATCTTATTATTGACACACCCTTTCCCTTTGACATTTAAATTTTTTACCTTCTCTTTATCAAATCGACCAGTAGCCGTATGGGTTTACATCAGTTGGGGTGTAAAACAACGACAAAAATGAATAGAGAAAATGCCAGTTATATATATATATATATATATATATATATTTGCATTTTTGGGATTATTTTTTTATTTTTTTAATATTTTATAAGATACAGGTGGCATAATCTGATTGGCTATCAATTTTTTTTTAACATCTGTTAAAAAATGGATTAAAATCTATAACAAAATAATATTTTAGATACAAAATTGAATGGAAAAAAGTTTTTTAAGTATAGGTGAAAATGTGAACTAAGCTTTTTCATTTTAACGCCTACCAATACCCATTCCAAGATTTCACATCCCTAGGGGTAGGAGGCTTGAGTTCTTCCACAAACTTGTCTAAAGATTGTGGCTGCCACAACCCGACAACACATTTATTCATAAAAATAGTGCCTAATGTATTTTTCTAATTCACCAAGTGATTTGATCTGATCTGATACGAGTTTTATATGTAGTCCAAATGCTAACAACACCCACATCAATTCTTTTGCTATCCAAATAGCATGTGCCTGCCTCACCAAACTTCTATTATTTTGATAGACGGATAACATTTAAGTTCATGATTCTAACATTAATAAATAATTTTAATATTATTAAAAATAAATATAATTATTATTTTTTAACAACTGATATATCATATTTTTTGATCGATTGTTAATGTATCAAATACAAATTCGAAGATTGATGGTGAGTTGTTGTTGGACCCTAGAAATCTTGCCGTTTGTGAGCAGCCTCTATTCAACTCTGATTTGATTTGATGAATCTATGCCTCAAAGTGGTGAAGGAAATGGAAATGGGTGGTTTGATTTATAGCCACTCTTGCAAAAAGAAATGGTGACCCAGCCTAGCAAAGGATCCACAGTCACTGATGACTATGCAATTACGTATCAATCTTTTATTGGAAGTGTTTCCAAAATTAGGAGCCTCATCTAGAATTAGATTTTAACTACAATATGCACAAGAGTTGATTACGCATGCCTTGAACGAAGATGCATGGTTGTTCACCGTTTACGACGCATTTTGTAGGTAAGACTATAGGAGTTTACGTACTTGAGGATGGATTGTATTTTAACTCTTTTATTAAAAATAAATAAAATAATTTTATGTATTTGAAAATATGTAAATTAGTTTTTTTAAATAATACGTGAAAAATGTTGAATTTTTTATAAATAAATTATAGGATGGTCACTTAATTATTAATTTTTTGATCTAGTCACTAAATTTTTGAAATTATAAATTTTTTCAATCTGAAGTGATGTGAGTTTTTATTGGTCTAGTAACATAATGTTTACATATTATATCAATTTGATCCTAAATATAAAAAATTCAACAAATTTAGCTGTAAATGTTTACAAAATTTGTCATTTTAGTTCTAATTCTAAAAGAATTAATAAAATTGGCCCTCAACATTTAAAAAATCTATCAATTTAGTCCCAACTCTAAAATTTAAAAATATTTTAAAAATCACTTTTAACCCTTTATAACATATCGACTAACCCATACAATTTTTTAAAATAAGAAAAAGGGTATCATCTCTCAAGTCACTCACATTAATTTTTTTACTATAATTTAAATGTCACACTAAACCAAACCAATTAATTTGGAACCTATTTGGAATAATTGGTCGCATTACTACCTGAATAGTTAACGTTTTTAATGCCTTTATTTTCTTTTGGATCTTAAATTTTTTTGTGCTTTATCCCAACTTTTTAGAATTTTTTTTGCAAGTGACTTTAAATATAGTACTTTTTTTTTCTTATTTTAAATCTCACATGGATTAGCTATAGGGATGACAAACAAACCTGAATCTGACAGATTTCGATCTAATACGATTTGGTAGGGTCAAATTTTTCTGTTAAAGTTAGGTGTCGAGGCGGGTTAATTTTTAAAAATAGTCAGGTCGGGTTGAATTTAGAATGAAATTGCCTAGCCTACCCCGAGATATTTATGAAATCACCCTCAATATATATTTAATATTAATTAAATTAAAAATCCCAAAAATTTATTACTACCAATATCATTCTACCTCCTCTATACTAGTACGTTTTCACCCCTATAAGGTTATTTCTCCCATTTTCTATCCTCTTAATTTAATAATTTATTCAAATAATATTTATTCTTTTTTTTCCTATCCTGTAATCACAACATGTGTGTAAATATACATTAGCACACAACTCTAGGTATATATCATTACTCAAATCTAATAAGAAATGGTGTCAAAATTCTTCATTTAAAAAAAATAATTAATCATAATTTTATATAAAAAATTAAACTCAAGTCAAATCGGAGCTGAGTATACTATTAATTTTCAAGTTTTCAATGGCTTAAAATTTTTAAATTTGGAGTTAGAGCATGGAGCTAGAGCACCAGATTGATGCGGATTAGACAAAAAACCGCCTTGTCTTGCCTTGTTTCCATAACTAGTTAGCCGATGGGTTATAAAGGGCTAAAAATGAAATTTTTTTATAAAAACTATATTTAAAATTTTAAATTAACAAATTTTACAAATATTGAGGGCCAAATTTATTGAGTATTCTAAAATAAAATTAAAATTACAAAATTTATAAATCTGAGAACTAAATTTGTTAAATTTTTTTATATTTAGGATCAAATTGATAAAATATGTAAACAGTAGAGGGCTAATTTTGTTATTACACCAATAAAAAAGGCTACATCAGCTCGAACGACTAAAATATTTAATTTGAAAAGTTTAATAACTAAATCGAAGAAATTAATTTAATTAAGTTATAGTTTATTCATAAAAATATAATTTGCAACATGTTTTACAGAAAAACCAATTTACATGTTTCAAAATATATAAAACTAATTTATTCAATTTTTCATTATAAAGATAAAATACAATTTAGTCTTAAATACGAGTTCCGGATTATTGTTCCGGATAATATGAATCTATTATTGGGCTTTGCCTCTTGGATGGTAATAGTTTTTTTACAGTTAATATTGCGCGTATTTTAAAATTCAGATAGGTGGTTCTCGATTGATTTAATAATAATTGAATAATTATAAATCATTCACACAGCTTCAATTTCTAATTTTTTATACGGGTTCACCAATAATTTGGTCAATATTCAATTTTATGGCCATTGGTCCAACCAGTTGAAGTATCATTCACAATTCAACCATCCAACGTCACTGTATAGGGCAGAATCCATTTTAATTTTTATATTCTAAATTATTATGATCTTAACTTAAAATTTCACTTGATATTTTTCAATTGATGTGACACATTCACTTGTCATCTTTTCACTGCTTATCTTCGTTCTTCTTTCCTTGCGACAAGTAGCATGTAAAAATTACAACTGCTTGTTCTTGGAATAAATTTAGTAAAGTTGAGATACTCGGTCAGCGCTTATTAGCAGGTAAATATTTAATGCATGCTTGGTACAAACCATGCTCATTTTAGTTGAGTTTTAATGACAGGCACCTCAGATTGGCCTGCCAAAGATGCTAGCAAATCTTTCACATTTGGTTCATTTGGGTCAACTCCCGGAAGCTGTAACAGTCGTAACAAGTCTCAACGCCGGCAAAATAAGAAGATATTGATTAAGAAATGCACATTTAGCTAGACTTACTGAGGATAGGATGGATGACATAAAAGATTGATCTCTCAACACCTTGCTGACAGCTGACTGCACCGATGAATCCTTTGAACCCTCTTGCATGGACATCTTAAGTGCTGCATGCAAGAAACAAGAACATTTTGTATATTTAATTAGTAGTGAACGACAATGATGCAAGCATTTAGCTAAAGTTATAGATCTACAAGAAGTTCTAGGATCAAGCATCTTAAACTGCTAAAAATCCAACGTAAACCAATTTAAGGAAAAATCCTGACATGATCAACCGTATATACACCTTTTTAGTTAATAAAGGGAGAGAGATAGGAGTTGTCCAGGATCGATCCCAAGACTGTTGTCAACTAAAGACATAATATCAAGTCCTTTGTCACTCTACATGTGCCTTCATCGACAACCACATATATACTTAACCAAAAGGCATATACAAGTATAACCCAACCAAAAGGCATATACAAGTATAACCCTTACAGTTCAGATAAAACACAGCATTAAGAATATGAACTAAACCTACTATGACATAGTTCTTTGGTAAGAGGATTTAGCAATATTTAAATATTTAGATTAGCAGGAGACCAATATGACATTGCAGTCACTTGGAGCATATATGTAAAACAGAATTTACAGAAGCATTTCGTAGTTCTTCTGAAACAAAATAATTAGTAGACAATGATCTCCTTCAGCAAAGGTGGTATGTTAAGACAACCAACACAAAAACAGGACCTACCCATGGCTAGTTCCTGATCACCATTTGCTGCCTCAGACATCTCAGCATCACCCACAGACAAATCAGATCCTGGGACATTCATTGACAATGCAAGGGCCTGCTTTAACAAAGCATCATCCTCATTCTGCCACAGTATGAGTTAGCCAAAGCCAATTTTAAACTTAAATCAACTATTTAATACTAGAATGAGGTAATCTGTCACATGGTAAAATATATTAACTTCATAGTAGGACCAATCATCGGATCAGCAACTTTTTCTGTTGGAGTTGCATTCTGTGAATCTGATGGTGCTTGTGCTTCCTCCCTTTTTTCTTGTTTTCTGGCTTCTTCAGTGCCCCTCTTGGCAGCAGCTTCTTGCCTTGCTCTCTCCTCTTCCATGCAAAACCTTAAAGCAAGAGCCAGCTCTGGATCTATATTTGGATCGATGCCAATTTCAAAATCAGAAGCACCAACAGCTGCAGCTGCTGCAGCAAATCCACTTCCTCCTCTATCCCCAGAGAACACAGGCGTGCTAACAAAGGAATCAAAAAGTTATATGATTGGCACAAGCACTATCAAGTAAGCAATATAGCCTTAAGAGACATGTCCCATAGCCTCTTACTAATTTCTTTTATAAGAAAACCAAATACTTCAGGAAAAGATAAAATCAGGAATAGCCAAGTAAAAACCTCATAAGCACATCAGAAAGTGCATTTTGACCCAGAGGAACATGGACTATGTGACTACTGTCATTATTAACAGATGCAAGAAGAGCCTTCAACTTTTTGGGCTTTCCATTATCGTCCTCACCAAAATTGACAATATCAAGAGCTACACTATTCTTTTTAAGCTTCTTTCCTATCATCTCCAATGCCTTCTTTTCATACTTAATGGGACTGAAAGCATAAAAAATAAGGGGGAAAACGATTATATTTGAAATGAAGAAAACAAGCAAATAGAAGGCTAACACGATATACCTTCCAGCAAAAACTATAATCCTTTGCTGCTGGTTTTTTTTTTGACGATGCTTCAGAGCCAATTGAGCAATCTGAATTCCAGTTGCTAGGTTCATCTCACCCCCCATTTCAAGACCTGTGTAAAACATTAAAAAACATATGCTGCTTTTATTGGAAAAATAGGGATAAGAGGCGAAGGAAGATTATTTTTTATTCAGAAATCCTTAAAATACAAATTTTAGGGACTAATCATTTATCATATGCTGCTTTTGCATAAAATGACACCATCAGTGAGGACAAGTTCTCCAATTCTTCAGTAAGAGATAAAGGTGCTCCTCTTTTCCAGAGGTCAGAAAACATCCATCTTTACACTGCACAACATACTTAAACAGGTCATAGTAACAAAATGCCAGACTCATGTCATATGAACAAAATAGCAAGCCATATCAAGACAATTAATGCTAGTTTTCTTTCAACATATAAGCCAAGTTTTCTATTGACAACACCACCACCAAAATAGTGTACACTGAATTTAATCTATCCGAAAACAAACTGCAAAAAATTTCAACATGCCTAACCTTTATCTTCAAGTATAACAGTAACATGGAAAATCAAAACACAAATTTCAGCAGAGCATATATATTGCCACAATAGTTCAAAGAAGCCATACTTTATTTACGATGTTAGCTTAAACAAACTCTATCTTCGAATATGACTCAAAATAAAAGAGAAAATGGGTAAATTTCAGGTACTGTGCATGCAAGAGAAGATTTTGCCTAGATCACTGGTAGGAGTAGCCGACTGTGTTTTCTGGATTGGACTGCCATTAATTTATTAAAGGCAAAATCAAATTTCCCGTTTGCCATTAAGAAAAGGAAACACCTAGGGGACCTTTGGTTCATGGAATGTAAGATTACGATAATATGATTTACTTAGCACATCACAGAGTATGTTACATTATCCTATATGGTTTATTATTTGTTGATAGGAATGTAAGATTATTTGAAAGCACATTTTACTAAATTATCATTTTATAGAATTTTTTTCTTTTTGAACATATATAATAAGTAAAGAAGTCAAAACAATTTTATACATCATTAACATGAAAATTGTTTCTTTCACTACCGATGAATTTCTAAAGTTCACAATAAAATTAACAAAATAGCATCTCTCTCTCGAAATACATTGAAAATTTTATATTCTTAATTCAAATATGAAAAAGAAAGTTTTGGGCAAAGCTTTCTGCCAATTCAATCCAAAGATATAAATATTAATATAATTTTGTTAAAGTACAAAAGAAATGCTAATCTGGCTCCGGATTCTGGTTTTGTTCAAAGCTAAGGGAAAGAAGCAAGAACAAAGAAAAAGGAGATTTTTCTTTTAATCAGACTTGATATTTTCTTTGGTTTGAAGTCTAAAATTAACCAAAATTATAAAAAAAAGTAGTAATAAAATTATCCCGAAGTAAATCTAAGATTACTAAAGAAGAATGGTAGGGAGATTACTCAGATATTCCAAAATCTTGACACGGCTGGAAATATAAGAATAATGGCTCTTCGAAATCCAAATGTGGTAATGAGTTATTCTGGCATCTTACATTACCAAGCGCCACAAAGGTAACTACATCCATAAATAAATAAGATAAATGGAATAGGTTAAGGTAAAGCAGTAATTTACCTGGGTTTTAGCACCACAGGTAAGACTAATGGCATCAGTTTGAGCTTGAAATCGAGACGGAGAATAATCGTTGTTTCGCATCCATTCCGAGTTATCAATGCATATCTTAGTCGCCTGATTAAAACCCATAAATTGAAGAAAGGGATCAAGGAGGAATCTTTAGCATTGCTTTACCTCGAGCACCATTGTTTGTGAATTCGAAGATAGAAGAGTAGCGTTGAAATAGAAGAAAACCCGAGATTTTACTTGATTTTTAGTGCACTGCCCCCTGTTTGTGTTTATTCCGGGGACAAATTTAAGTGCTCAACACTTTAACTTTTCACTTTTACCAATACACCCCTCTTGCTAGTTTTACCGCTTCATCACTTCAACTATTAACTTTTTCATTAAATTATTAATAAATTTACAATTTCTTCACTTAACCAGTGATTTATCCATTAAATTATTAGTAACTTTACAATTTCTTCACTTAAATTTAATTTTTCATTTTACTAGATTGTTAAATTTCTTTTAAAGTCTGATTCGATGGATAAATATACATTTCAAGTCCTTATCCCCTTAATACATGCATAAAACAGGCAATGATGATCATAAAATGAAATCAACCTTTACCAAGATGAGTCTTTCTCTTCACTCTTTACTAGCCAATTTTCATTAAAAACAAACTCACTCTTGTATGAAGTAAAAAAGAGTGAAAAACATTAAAACAGTTAGATCTTTATTGAACAAGCCTAAAAATAAGTGTACAATGCAACAATTTGAATGTGATGATGGTATGCACAAATTTGCCAATAGGCCGTTAACAACCCCATACAGACACCAAAACCAAATGACAAATCAACAACACATTATTTTGAAGTTACAAACATACAAGGACATGTCTATACATCAAGTGTTCTAGATGGGTAGGATGATCGACTGTTCCTACTGATTGGTAACTGAACGTAAACATCATGAACCTCATGCTTGTACACTTCCCCTCTATCTCTATCAATTGCGTAGCAGATGTAAACAGTGTCAATCACATTGTCCAACACATGGACGAAGAATCCCAGTACCAGGATTAGCAGCACCCACGCAAGAGCCGCGACGGTGTACATGTTAACCCCTAGATCACTAACACCCTTTAAGATCGCACAGACCTGCATTTTAGGAATGTGATTGTCAGGTAATTCAAGTAAATGAAGGGGGAGAAGGATAAGAAGGAAGTGTATCAGAGACTCACTGCAATTGCATAAACTGCTGAAAGGACAAAAATAACTCCTGCTAATAAACGAGTTGATACGGTCTCCACAAAAACAGCAGAGAGTAAGTTACGTCTTAGAAGCTCGTATGTCATCCTCGCAGAGGTGCAATATGCCTCGCCAGTTATTGCCGCAAAGTTGATAGTGAACTTGTTAAGAAAGTCTATCGCAGACAGTAGGGCATTAACACAACACCGGAGAACAAGATTCACTATCCCAGGAACATCTTCTTCTCTTGCACTATCAACAGCAGCACGCACCACTCGAACAACAAAGACAAGTAATCCAGATAGACAGATGGTGCCAGAAGAAGGACCAAATGCATTTCTGCACGTTTATAGAACCAAAAGGGTTAGAAAGGTTAAATTTAACTATTCCGATAATCAATAGACATAAGGGATGCCTTGAAAGTATGTCCGTTTCGATTCTCAGTGTTGCAGATGTTTCATTAAGACATCTTTCAGAAATTACCTTACCAACACTAGGATATAGTGTTCTGGCTAGTCGACAAGAAGCTAAAAGGCTGCCTAATCTCAATCGAAAAGGACCTAATCTTAGAAAAGAAGTCAACATGCTGTATTTTGGCATGGCAATTTCAACAAAGAAACTAGAGAAGTAGCTCTCTTTTCATGGCAATCTAGCCCTCTATAGAGATGCATAAAGGAACTAAATGAATTTCATATACTAAGATAAAAATCCATCACAAGAAACACCAGAAGGCGAGGAACACACTCTCAGAGTTGTTGTTAGGAACAAGATCGTTTGACCATTCGTCACTCCATTCAATCAAATGCAAAACAATGTCGTCAAATTGAATCCACAAGTCCAAACCAAAGTGAATTGCCACCATAGTGACCTTCCATACTCAAGTACAAATACTATACTCATATACATCATGCAGCTATAAACCATACTAAAATCGATGTTATCAACTATGTGCCATTACAATTATCCTAAGCTTTATCACCAAGATCTTACTCTTTGATAATTAATCTATTTAAACAGTCTGGTATTCATAATGTAAGCATGCATCCAAAGTTCAAAGCAGTCACTCAGAAACACAAAAATATAAGTTCCAATTCAAGCTTAGTTTGAACTACCCTCACAGAGAAGCACAAATCATCTATAATAATACATTGAAATGCATAGATCTTTATTCAGAAAAGCTGAAAACAGTAGGAAGTTACCTCAAAGATCTTCTTATGCTCCGGTGAGGTTTCGTATCATCTTTGGAGAAGTACCACTGAGCAATGGTGCCACTGGTAACATATACCTGAGCTTCCACCATACCGGTCAAGGACCACAACATTGTCAAAATAGCCAATGCAAAATAAGCAGGCACCCAGCTATCTTGTTTCCAAACACAAGTATACTCTCCATTCGATTCTTTAGCCACAATTTTCCCATTAAACCTAGAAAACACCAAGAACACAACAATTGACGCATAATAAGCCACCAATCCAACGGTCAACAACGGTATCACCAAAAACAACCCTAAATTCCTCGAAAGCGCATCGGAAGCAACCCCGATAATCCTCACAGTCAACTCGATCCGATGCCAATTAGCCACAATGATCCAAATAATAACCCCAACTATTAACAAAATGAAAACAAGCACCAAAATTCTATAGACCAAAGGGAAAGCATCACTACAAGAAGAGCTCAAGGTACAAGCAACGAACCAATAAACATCAAAGAAAACCGGCATGATTATAAAGAAAGGAAGCAAGACATAAACGATCTGCTTCGTGTAGTGTTTGAGTAATAAAAGCAAAAGTAAACATATGGGTACACTTAAAACTGAAGTTATCACAAGGGTCCATACTAAATACGTCCAAAGACTGGAACTTGACAACGCAAAAAATGAAGTTTCAGAGACCCATATTTGACTTGATAAAAAGGAAGTGGCTTGAACGCAAGAAGTGGAATTGGAATCGTAAGTGAAGGCCGAAACGTTGGAGTAGTTGTCGTTTCGATGGAAGATTGAGAAAATACCGAAAGCGAAAGTGCAGAGGACGAAGAGAAGGAAGAGGATGAGGAAAGGGAGGTCTTTGAAAGGTCTGGGCCCGTAATTGAAAGAGATCTGGAGGGACTGAGTTGGGTCGGATTCGGAGGGGTCGGATTGAGGTGGTTCTTCGATTGGAGGAGATGGGTAGGCAGAGCTGGTGGTGGGTTTGAAGAGGAGAGGTTCGGTGGAGGAAGCGGCGTCGTATAGAGATGTGGATTTGGAAGTGGTGGTATCTTCTTCCGTGCTGCCCATCGCAGCGACGAATCAAGGGACGGAGAAAACAAAACGACCGTGGGGAGAGATGTTTTATCTGATTAGAAAGAAGAAATTTTAGGACTTTTGCTTTCAATAATTATTGTTTTGTTTGTTTTAGTACTTTTTTGGGGATTTATTTAATTTTATATTTATTTTGGGGTGTTTGACTGTTTGGTCATGGAATGGAAGCCGAATTACTAAAACTAAGAGCTGGAGAAGAAGATGAGTGGGTTTGGACCGTTTGGTCGTGGTGGAACGGAACTGTTGAAGTGCCACGTGGAACTATTCATTACTAAAATAAATATGAGATAAATCAATTATATTCGGGTGAAATATTACTTAAAAATGTCAAAGAAATTTTTAAAAATTATAATTTTTCTTTTAAAATAATTAAAGAGCATAAATAATCTTACATATTTATAATTAAATTTCAATAATATATTTTTAATTATTAGAAAAACACTAACTGAATTTAACAAGTGTACATAATGAATTAGTTGGAGTTGATGATCACATATCGGACTATGATTCATGGTATCAAAAAGCAACAATAAAGGCGTTCAAATCTTATTTATTCAGTCCATTTTTGTTTTTTCATCTTGTTAATTTTAGTATTAAAGTGGTCTCACAGGTAGGTAATTTATGACAGATTTTGTCACTCCTACATCAATCCTTTTTTCTTCTGATCTAAGGGAACGTTTCGTTCACAATACAGATTATACCTACTAGGTGATTTCCCAGAATATAAAATTATCTTTAGTAATCTTAAAATTACTTAATACATTATCAAATATATTTTCCATTATTTTATTTAACTGAAATATAAATCTTATTATTTAAAGTATGAAAAGTATTATTAAATAATAATACACAAAATGTTATATTTTCTCAACTAAAAGTAGTACGACAGAATGTAATAAAGTAGACATGCTAAATTTTGTCAACTAATAATAATTAAGTCATCATTATGGGTTGTAAAGAATATAATTTTATATCACAAACATATATATTTCGCTCAAAATAATTATTTTAGTATTTTATTTAATTTTGACATAATTATATAAAATACCCTCAACGTTTAATATTACGATTTTTAAAAATTGATAAATGTGAATTAATCATCAATCAAATGACAAATCTACGAAATAGTCTATATAACATGTCACATAAACACAATGCCATAGTTGACATCATAAAAACAGTTCCCCCCCATATTTTTTCTTTCTCTCTTCCCCTCTAACTGCTGTTACAATAAAACATTTTTTTCTCAACGCTTTCTTAAATTTTCTCTCTTTCACACTCAAATTCGAATTAAAAATACATATTTCGAAAAATAAAGAATAGAAATTAATAATTAACAAAAGAGGATTAAACTCACACAAAAATATTTTTGAAACAAACAAAGAAATGACAGACTCAATCTTAAAAAAAATGAAATAGGAAACATTAACGTTGAAGTAGTAGAATAAGCAAAGTTCCCTTGTCTTTCTCTGTTCAGTCTATGTGATTAACTTGTGAGCTAACTGAGTTTAGCTCAAGAGAGAAAAAGAATGAATCAGGAAGTGTTTATTTATAGCTTCGTTGCTCGAGGAGCAACGATCTTAGCTGAGTACACTGAGTTCACTAGGAATTTCTCAGTAATCACAACTAAGTGTTTGCAGAAACTCACTTCTTCCAACAACAAGTTTACTTACAATTGTGATCACCATACCTTTAATTTTCTTGTTGAAGATGCTTATGGTAATTCCCAGAACTTTGATCTTTTTCTTTCTTTCTCTATTTTTTTTTCTCGATAAACAAATAGGATTGTGGAAGGTTTAAAAGCTGAATTGGGAGGTTAAAGTTGGTAGATCAAGCTAAATTAGTATAAAATAGGATGTGGGATTTGCTGGATTTTTGTTAAAACACTAAAAAGTTAGCTTCTTTTTGTTGTAAGGATTCGTTTTATTCTATTTGGCTGGTGTGCATATAAATATATATATATATATATATATATATATATATATATATTATGTTTTAATGGATTTCATTAGTTTGCATGCCTTTTTGGATGTCTACTATATGTTAGTTCATTAACAAAGATGTGTTGATTAGAAAAAAAACTAACAACTCATGGAAGCTTTGAGAAAATCTAGAAAGAGGGAAAAAACTAAAGATGTGTTTAGAAAGAGAAAAATCTGGAAAAACGTTGACAAAAAAATGTTTTATTGTAACAACAGTTAGAGGGCAAGAGAGAAAGAAAGAAGATGAAAAAAAATGAAAAAAAATTTGTTTTGATGACATCATCTATGACATCGTGCTTATGTGGCATGCCACATAGGCTATTTCGTTGACCTTTCATTTGACTGACGGTCAATTCACATTACCATTAAAATTGGACTAATTTTGAAAATGTCATAACATTAAGGGTGTCAATAAAAAAAAGGTTCAAGGCTCAAACCCAAAAACTCATAAACGTTAAGGGTATTTTATACAATTATGCCTTTAATTTTCGCTTCTTTTAGCCATTGAACTTGTTTTGTTTGCCAAAATCACCTCAAAATGGATGAACAAAATTAACATTTGTTAATTTTGTTGATATGACATACATATGTATGTCACGACATCAATAGTTAATTAATTTTTTAAATTAAAAATATATATTTTTAATTATTTTTATACTTTTTAATAATGTTAATAATTTATTTTTAGTTTTATAATTTTTTTGAATTTGTAAATATTAAAAATTAGTTAATTGCACGTGACATCCACGTGTATGTCACGTCGATAAAGTTAACATATGTTAATTTTTCTATCTATTTTGGGGTGATTTGATAAACAATATAAATTCAATGGCTAAAGAGACGCAAAATTAAGTGAAGGGCTAAAATATATTTTTTTGTAAAGTTGGTGGGCCAAATAAATTATTTGACTTGATATTTTCCTATTGTAATTCATACTACTCAAGAGATGTCAAAATTAAATTTGTATTTTATGATTAAAACAATATATTTATGCCTTGTTTGGTTACTAGTATAATAACATGAAAAAAATATTTATTACATATGTATTATAATAGTTAGACATAAAATCGAAACTAAAAGCTAGAAAAATATGTAAATAAATGAGATACTAAAACATGCGTAAAAATAATATTCCAATCAATTATAGTATAAAAATTACATATAAAATGTGATGATAAAATGCAAAATGAATTAATTATTAAATTTTAATTTGATAAAAATTTAAAAAAGGAAAAAGATTGAGAGTAAATAAATGAGTTGCACATACTTGAATCAAATTCCCATCTTAAATTAAAAGTAAGAACATTGCATATATTAATTAAAGCAAAAATCTAAGTATTAAAAAAACCTATACTTTAAAAAAAATGAATAATCAAGCCTCTTCATGAAAATCAAACCAAATTTAGCCATCAAATGTTAAAAATACAGAACTTTAAAAAAATGCTAAAAATGCATTGATTGAGTCCTTTGACTAATGATTTCCATCATTGAACTTAATATGTTGATAATGTTATTAACAACTGTTGAATTAGTTGTCATGATGTTGGCGTGTTGATCCATGTTAGAAAAAAATAAGAAATATAAAATTATTTGAAAATTTTAAGTTTGGAATTAGAGCTGATCATGGGCTGCGAGGCTCGGCCCGGCCCGAAGGCTCGCCCGAAAAATGAGAGGGTTTGGGTAAAAATATAGGCTCGAAAAATGGGCTTGGACAAAAAAACGAGGCCCGTTTAGAAAATAGGCCGGGCCTCGGGTAAGAGTTTTTTGGCCCGGGCCAGGCTCGACCCGAATTAGATATTAATATATTTTTTATTTTATTTTTAATCATTTTAAATTTTTAATATAACCATTTTTTTATTATATTGTCAATTTGTGTATTGTTTTAAGAATTGTTTTAGTATCATTTTTATTTGTTTTAATATTTGTTTTTATGTTTTTAAATATATTTAATTTATTATATTTTTAAAATTTTTTATTTAATGAAATAAGCAAAAAAAAATTAATATGGGTAGGGCCAGGCCGGGCTCGGGCTTAGCAATTTTATTTTGGGTCGGGCTTGGACAAATCTTTAGGCCCGGGCCGGGCTCGGGCCTAGTAGATGGGCCTAAAATTTTGTCTGGGCCCAGCCCGGCCCATGATCACCTCTATTCGGAATTAATCTAAACAAATGGGCTTCAAGTGTGCTTGAGTTTGGGCATCTATTTGTTTATATTCATTTTGGATATAATTTTTAATTATAAAAACTTAAAATTTTTAAAAATATATATTTAAAAAATGTAAAAATAAGAAATGGTCATTTTTTTATCTCACAATAAGTAAATCTCATTTTTTAAGTTTTTCTTTATATTTATACAAACTAGAATGGCCTACATTTTCATAAAATTTAATAAAACCTAAAACATTGATGATGAAATTTAAGTTCATGATGACATTAAAAAATTTATATTTACCATCTATACTAAATATATTTATTATTATGAGTTTAATGTGACACTCCAAACCCGATCGGAACAGATCAACTTGAATCTGAAGCGACACATTAGCCACCAAAGTGATTCTCCAGCACAAAACCATCCCAAAACACACTCCAATTTTATAACACCTCCATTCTAACTAATAACTGTCTAATCTTATTGCGAAAGTGATTTGTGAACCATTTTAAAACTATTTTAAGGATTTAACCCTAAGGGTGTTTTAGTCATGTTACCACTTAAAGCTAAACGATCTCGATTTTAATTCTAAATGATTGCCAACTTCATTTTAATCAATTTGTTAGGAAACCCCTAAAATTCATTTTAATTAACCATTTTTCCTTAATCCATTTACTAATTAAGACTATATTAGTTAAGTTTAATTACTTTAATAATATATACAATTTTAATTAATCTAATTACAACTAATAAACAACATGTATTCATAATTTAAACATTCAAAATCATGCTTAATAAACAACAATTAAATCATACAATGGACTTACCTTAGCCACAAAGCTATCCAGTCCTTGATAAGCTACAATTAAAATGTATTAGTGAAAAATTCATTCTTCAATCACCATGTTTTCAATCACTATGATATCACTTAGCAACATACCATAATCCATACAACATTTAACCATAAAATCAATCATTAAAAAAAATAAGTATAACATCTCAAAATTAAAATCCAAATAAAAGTCTCAAATGTCCATTACAAGAATATCAAATTATCCCAATTGAGTTCCACAATGCCCTCTAATGTTCCTAAAGAAGAGTCATTAATCTAAATTACCAAATAACCTTAAACTTGACCAGCCTTGCCCTTGCTCCTCATTTCCCCAAAGCCGAAAAAAATATTATGCACAAAATTGTGAAGATGTGAGCTAAAAAATCTCAGTGAGTGGTCATAAATTCAATAAGTAAATCACACCAAAAACATACTTAAACCAAGGAAAATCATGTATCAAATTTCAAGTATATGAATCATAGTTTCAATTATATTTTCATGCTCAATTATAACATTCAATTGACTAAAATTTCCAGCAACAATGTAACATCATAACATCATAATTCCATATGTTATTCCACGAGTAAAAATCACATTTATTATGGCATATGGAAACATAACTTAATTAACAAACAAACACTTATACTGTCAAATGACATCCATGGCAAAATATAAACATGTGATCATGTCCGATCTCCCAAATATCAAATACAATACTCCGATTGAGTGGGGTATAGCCACACACTCCTTTATATCACCTCGAAATCACTAATAATTGAATGGAGAAAAAGGCTCAACACTCCCTTATCCACTCCAACAAAATCAATACTCCTAGAGTCATATGCTCACAAATAACACATATAGTGGTGAGTACTCACTAATCCTATGGCATGCCAACTATATTCAATGGATCCATCATGCAATGTTGCCAATATAACCAATCATACAGGGTATAAAACTGATATTTAAGCACTTAGTTCATGATATAAAAATTCAATTTAAATCATGTCACTTAGCAAATTTAGTACCAACGTAGATAAGCACAATAAGTTTCTTTGTCCATGGATCTAAAACCAATCATAAAACCATCATCAAGTGCTCTAATATACAGTAATTATGCTCCAATTATTATTCAATACAACTCAAATCAATCATATCAAACACACAATTCACAATTTCCATAAATCATTTACAAATATGCTTATATAAAATTAAAATCAATTTTAATAATCTAAACCATTTCAGATACAATTGAATCATTAGAAACACAATTAAAAATCTCAATTTAGAATGTAAATAGGCATGTTTACCAATTGCCTTCAAAAACCACCCACCTTCACACTTTACTTTTCAAGCCAAAGTGTGTCAAGTAGCTACGTTCGGACCTCAATTCTGATTAACAATGGCCTCCCTCATTGTGGAGCTTAAATAGAGATAAAATATATGTTACAAGCTATCATTAACAACAATAAAATAAAATAAAAAATCATGAACTACACGGATCCAAAACACCTATCCAATCTACCTTACCGAAAACTCAAGATATAGCCGAAACACAAATTTCAGCCCCTAAATGACCTTCTCTACACTAAAAACCATTTCTAAACATAATTTCTAATCTATCAACACAAAACCTAAGCGTAAATTTAATCAAACAAACTGTTTCATAATTTTCCGGAAAATGAACTCATGTTCTTAGTTAAAAATGGATTTGTCAAAATTGATCAATCAAACAAGTTTAATCTTTTGTTTTCTAATAAAAAAAACCTCTTAATAAACATTATTTGAGCTTAAATATCCATTTAAACTTGGATTCCAACTGAAAACCATGAATTCACCATTGATGAATTTCATGTTTAAGAGAGAAGAGATCAAGATTTGAAAAACCATTTTAATTGATTTAAATAGAAAATAATTATTAAAAACAAGTTTAAAATGAATTTAGAGTTGAGAAATTACCTTCAATCGATCTAGAATCATCAATATTGAAGATTGGACCATGATCTTTGAAGATCTGGGGTGAGTTTTTTTTTTTCAAATTTGAAAATCTTTTCTGGAAAATTTTGAGAGAATTTGAAGAAAATAAAAGATGAGATCTAATCTTTGATATGTGGACTTCGAAAATGAAAAATAAAAATGGGAGAAAACGCTTAGAAATCAGGTGAAAATTGTGTGTGAAGTGAGGGGGTTGCAGTGTTTTTGAGCTAAAGAACCCCCAGATGATTTTCAATAATTGGGGAAATTGCCATCAAACCACTCCCACAGTTCCCTTATTTTACAAAGCAATCATTTCCCTTCAAAATTTCAAAAATATGGGTAATTTTCCATAAAACCACTCAAACATTTCCCTTGTTTTGCAAAATGGTCCTATGTAATTAATACTTTAAATTCTCTCAATTAAACCCCTATTTGAATTTATTTTTCAATTCTAATTTGACCCAAAATATTTATTTTACCCAAAATGATTTAAAACTATAAAATTAATTTTTCTAAAAATATTTTTATTTTTCGAATATTATTTCTGATTTTTAAAATGAAATTAAGCTAACTAAACTAAGAGAAAATTACTAATAACCCCGATTAACTCCTAATTTTTCACTCAAAATCCGGTAAACTTACCAATAACTACTAGACCTATTTATAGGGCCTTCGTAAAGCCCATTTTTGAAAAAATCAGAACAGTGGTTTCGGGACTACAAATCCGATTTCGAAAAGGAAATTTATCTTAATATTATTTATGATCTACAGTATGATAATAATGTCGAATGAAAATTTCATAAATAAATTTTACAAATTATATGTTTAATTTGATAAAGGACCAAATTGCACAAAATGCAAAAGTTGAGTTCTAATAGCTAAAGGGATTAAATAGCTATGAAATTCAAAATTTGAGGTCCTTAAATGGTAAATAGACCATTAAAAATGCTTAGTTTTTAAGGATGATAATTCATCCATGGAAAATAAAATAAAGAAATGTATGAAATTGGAAAGTGAAATAATAAAAGATGATAAATGATTAAAAAAAAAAAAATATCATCAATTTTATCATCATCTTTCCCAAATAAAACATGGAAACCAAGAGAAAGTGAGCTCAAGCAAGCTATTTTGGCTTAATTGGGTAAGTATTCAAGTCTAGTTTTTAGTAATTTTCATGTTTCCGAGATTGTAATAGCTTAATTTAGCTATCTCGGGGACTAATTTGTAAAGTTATCAATGTACTAGGGTTTTTCCATGGATGAGTATGCTGAAATTTTGAAATTTATGGTAGAAAATGAAAGGTTGTTGATAGATAAACAACTTTTGTAAAGTGAATTTTGATGAAATTATGATATTAGGACTAAATTGTAAAGTTGTAAAATTTATGGAAAAATTCTAAATTTTATGAAAACATGGGCTGTAAATTTTATATGTAAAATTTGGCTAGGCTTGGAATAAGGATTAAATTGCATGAATTTTATTTTCCGAGCCTAGGGATGAAATCGTCATTAATTAAAAGTATATGAGCAAAATGATAATTTTGCCTAAGATATGAATTGGACTGAATTGAGTATAAATTGTATTAATTTGATGTTAAATTTACTCGTATAGATCTGGATAGATCAAATTCAGAGTTAGAACAAGGAAAAGAGAAAGTGTCGAATTAGAAGATTTTATGTACACGAATATTTCTTAAGGTAAGTTCATGTAACTAAATTGTGTATATTTATATGCTTGAATTGAATGTTGTGTATGAGAATTATGTAGTTGTCATGCATATGAAATTGAATATATATATATCTGATAAAGCCTGATAAAAATTAAATCCTGTTTGAATAATGAAAGTCGATGGATACATGATTTCCTGTATTGATTGTGGTCTAGCATATGTTGCAGACACCCTGTAGCTCAGACAAGCAATCCTGTTATAAGCCCTCTCGAGATTCCTGTTATATGGTTCTTGTGAGCATCCTGATCGGTAGTGGTCTTGCATGTGTTGCGCACAACCACAGCTCTTTGTGAGTGTCTTGTTACACGATTTGATCGATTGTGATCCAACATTTATTGCGGACACAAACACAGCTCTTTGTGAGCGTCCTGATATAGGCTCTTATGAGCTTCCTGACATGTCTGGCTTGAACATCCTGTTATATGGCTATCCAGAGCTCCTTGATAATAGCTCTTCGAAGTTACCTATTAAGCTCAATAAGCTTCCTGATTAAAACCCTTATGAGTTTCCTGTTATAACCTGGATATGCTTCCTATTACATGGCTTACATGAACATCCTGTTATAAGGCTTGAGAGTCTATTTCCTGATTATTTGCCCTTATGGGTACCCTTGAATATGAATTGACGATTTCTGATTTGTATACTTCGAGTGTACTACATGTGTATCCACCGATATTTCAAATAAATTCAACAGGAAAAATCCTAACATGAGAAAATATGAACACAAAATGAATTATTACATGTATCTGCCTGAAATACATGAAAATGATGATACATGATATATAGAAGTGTGAGATAGTGATATATGAACATGGAACTTGTTTGATGAATATGTTCATCTAAGATTATAGATTTTTGCACTTCGAGTGTATTTTCCTAGGTTTCCATTGATATTTTAATTGATTTAATGTGCAAAATCCTGATATGAAATTAATCTGAACTTGAGATGAAATATTATGAAAATGTACTTGAAATATATGGGTATGATTTGTCTATGTTATATGAATTCATGATGTAGAACGTGTATGCATATAGGAATTTGGTTATTATTGAGCCCATACATGTTTCTTGATGTTTATATGAGATAGTATGACTTAGAAATGAACTATTACCCATATGTACATGAAGTACATGGAAAGGAAATTACCTGATATAATGATGCTTGAATTGGTTGTTACATGGATGTGGATCATGCTTGATGACTTTGTTCATCCTTGATTAAGGACTATTATATGTGATTACTTGGTTAACATGATGAGGATTTGTGTTTAGGGCTTATGATAAAATTGGTTGATAGTGCCTTGCATGTTTATTTTGAACATAAATATATGCAAGTTATTTACCATGTTATACTAACTTACTAAGCATTTCATGCATGCTTTGTTTTATTTCCCTTGTTCTATAGCAATTCCGAAACTCGTTGGATTGAAAGCTTAGCGTAGATCACTCACACTATCCATCGGCCCATTTTGGTATACATGGTAAATCAATTATGGTTAAATGGCATGTATAGGTTAATTAGCCAAAATTGACATGTAAATGTTTTGGTTATAACTAGCCATTGGAATGGCTTGTGATGAACATGTTTTGATATGTATAAATGAGGCTATGACATGTTTGGTGTGTGTTTAAATGGTTGATTGATAGAAATCCTATTGGCATATAGATGATTAATTTTAGCATATTTGATAAGTTAAGTAAGTTTGTATATTTGGTTACATGATGGTAAAGTGTCATCTGAGGTGATTAAGAGTACATGGGTTGTATGTGATGATATGTTATGCATGAGATTTGGCTTTGACTTGAATTAATTGTTTTAAAATGGCTTGCAAATATGCTAAAGTTTTGGTGTAGGAGGAAGACAAAATGGGTGAGAAATGTAGCTTGGAAAATAACCTATTTTTGTCCACACGGGCGGTGTCTGTCTCAGCCGTGTGTGACACACGGCCTAGCACATAGGTATGTGACCTGTCCTTGTGTCCCTTGCATCTTTAAAATGTCAAAACAAAATGCTCAAAATTGATCATACGACCTAGCAAATAGGCATGTGGATTGACCTTGTGACCCCCGCACCTACACACAACCTAGCACACTGGCGTGTGGATTGGCAATGCAACCCAAGTCAGAGAGTTACACGGCCTAAGACACTGGCGTGTCCCTAGCCGTGTGAGCCACATGGCTTGGCCACGCTGGCGTGTGACCCCTGCATCTAGGAAAAATTTTGAGATTTTGCAAAAAATTCTTTGAGTACCCGGTTTAGTCCCGACTCATTTCTAATGCATGTTTTGCACCTCGAGAGTTCATATAAGGGACTTTATGATTGATTTCTGATATGAATACTGTGTGGTGTAGAATATCTGTTTATTTAATCTGTAAGTTCTGGTAATGCTCCGTAACCTTGTTCTGGTGACGGTTTCGGGTTAGGGGTGTTACAGCCTTACATTTTAACTTTCTATTTTTTTCACATGTTTAATCAACACAATGTGTTTTTCGACATTACAATTTTACATCATGCATTGAAGTTAACCAATGACTAAAAAATGACCCTAAAAGTATATTGAACACTAATGCCACAATTAGCAAGATAAAAAAAAAAGCAACAAAAAGTTATAACCTTTATAGATACTATCTTTTACTAAAACTTAGAGAAAACTTTTCCTCCTAGTTTTCCAAGTGTAAACTAGAATTTCTCTAGTTTTTGTGTCTCTCCAAAAAACAATTGGTGACTTGAGCAAACAAAGTATAACCCTCTAATAGATGTGTGTTTCCAAAATTAAGCCCACAGAAGAAAAAAAAAAGAATTATACAAAGATATTGCAACAAGCAATTAGAAACTATGTACAAGAAAATAAAAAATAAGAACTAAAGTGTATTCTTGTAGCAACCATAAATCCGAGGTTAAAATATTTATTTTATTATTATTTTGAGGTCTACAACATGATAATATGATTGTATAAAAATTTCTTTAAGAAATTTTATTGTTTGCATGCTTAATTTGATAAAAAGGATTAAATCGCATAAGGTGTAAAACTTGTGTTCTATTAGTTAAAAGTATCAAATGGATATGAAATAAATTATTAAGAGATTTATGAGGTAAATAGACTATTTTTATTTGTCTAGACAAAAATGAATATTTAATAGGTGAATTTTAAAGTTATAAGTAAAGGTTAATTTGGTAATTGCATAAATAAATATTAAATCAACATAATGAAAAGATGGTATCATCTTCTCATTTGAGCTACACCATCGAAAATAAGGAAGAAAAATACTCCATTATTGTGTTTTTGAAGGTTCGGCCATAGTCTCATTACATGTAAGTGCATTTTTGCTCGGTTTTTAGTGATTTTTATGTTTTTGGTGTCTTTGTAGCTTAATCTAGTTAGCCCAGGGACTAATTTTCAAAATTGTTAAAGTATAGGGTTTTAAAATTGATGAATGTGTATTTTTTTGATGCTTGATGATAGAAAATGAATGGTTTTTGATAGATAAACAAGTTTTGTAAAGTGATTTTGGTTGAAAATGTCAAATAAGGATTTATTTGTAAAATGTGAAAATTATGTGGTGAAATGTGTGAATTAATAAAATGCGTGGGCTGCTAATAACTTGTATGAAATTCAGCTAGCATGGGTGTAGATTAAATTGCATGAATTTGCATTTTTGTGAGTCAGGGACTAAATTGTAAAGAATTTAAAATTTAAGGGGCAAAAGTGTAATTTTCCCAAAACATGATTTTTGGATTAAATTGAATATAATGTATTTTGAATAAGTTAAATTTGATTATATAGATCAAGAAAAGCAACGTATGGATCTAGATCTAGGGAAAGATAAAGTATTAAATTAGTCGATCCTATTTCGTCGTTTTTGCAATCGAGGTAAGTTCATATGTTTAATAAGCATTAAATTATATGTATTTGAATGATTAATCAATATAATTGTGATGATACGTTACCACAAAAATTCTCAATGAGTTATTGACCATGTATAAATCCTGGTTGAACCATAGGAATAGATAAGATACAAATGACATGTCATTAGGGGTTATTGTGTTTTGGGTGTTGGTCCGTACGTTCTTCCTGTGGCTGAGTTTTTCGGCATGTGTTGCGATTACATGTCAGCTTGTCTGAGTAGCACTGTGTAGCTACGTCTTGACCATTAGCTTATGTGAGCAGACCCGGTGATAGCTCGAGAGTGAGCATTTATATGAGATATGAGATTGAGATGGTTTTGACCATGTATTGACACTTAGTGTACGAGATTCCCGAGTATCAGATATTATTCCAAATGGTTAAATGGGTATATTGATGATATGAAAGGGTAAGAGATTGATACATATCAGTTCAGATATGTATGTAAATCATATAAGCGTTAAATCCATGAAATTTGTGAGTTACTGTAACACCCCACACTAGTGCCCTACGCCGGGACGAAATACAAGGCGTTACTTAACTTAAACACATGCATTCAAATATTTACAAGTCACGAAGACTTGATTAAATTCAAAACTTTTTCAAACGTTTCCAAAACTTCTTATCAGGGGCCTATAAGGCCCAAAACATCTCTTGGAAATCACTTGGGACCAATTCGGGTCCTTTAATCAACACTAGGAAAATGACCTTTGAAACAAGGCACGCGCCTGTGTGGATGGGCAAAACGCCCGTGTAGAACTTGAACATGGTTGTGCTGATGGCCCGTGTGACACACACGGCCTAAGCACCTAGGGACACGCCCGTGTCCCATACCTGTATAATTAAATTCTAAATTCAAACTTACAGGGGTTTTCACAGGGCCTGGTACGCGCCCGTGTCCCTCACAATGCCATAACACGCCCGTGTCCTAGCCCGTGTCTAAAAACCTTGACATTCTTTTTCTGACGTTAGCATCCAATTTAGGGCACACGGGCAAGGCACACGCCTATGTGCTAGACCATGCCCTTCACACGCCCGAGATACACGGCTGTGTCTCTACCCATGTGCTTACTACCATGCATACTGGCTTATAAAATTTACGTGCAGGGGACACACAGCCGGGCAACACGCCCATGGAACTAGCCGTGTGTCACACACGGCCTACACACACGCCCATGTGTCTACCTGTGTGGACAATAAGGTTATTTACCAAGCCTTATGCCACTCTGAAACAAAATTTAATACTAATCAACATATCAAGGTCTAATTTAATATGAGTTCTCAACCAACAACTATAGCTAAGACCCATATACATTTCACAAATTTAACCATGTCAACAATTTCACATTTGTAAAAGACTATCTTGCATTCATATAATGACTTACAATATTAACCATTTTCATGGCCTTATACAAAATGAGTCAAATGCTAAAACAAGCCAACACCTTTGGCCCTAAAACAATGTGACACAAAAATAAAATCAAAGATTCCTATACATGCCATAATCAAAATGATAAAACTAGTTATACCAAGAGCTTCAAGGATAATGTGACTGGCTTCTCCGACGTAGGCGACGATCCTCAAACTACTTTGGCGGCACTAAAAGGAAATGGAAACGAAAAAGGGTAAGCATGGGAGCTTAGTAATTACATATATGCAAATAAGTGTAATTAGAAACACATTCGTCAAACAATGGCTTATCATACTTAAATGATATATCATTTTAACCTCACTATCTTGCTCTTCCTTCTTTTACACATACTTACTACATCTCATCACATACTAAGGTTTTCGTTCAAGAGTTTAATATACATACCTGTAGTTGCCCGTAAAATAACTCAAGTTCATTCTCTCTATTGACATACCTCATTGGAAGTATCGCCAATTCATTCATCGAGTTACCCATTTGAACACTCGAAAATACCAATGAATGCACGGATAGTTTACTCCTAAGTACTATACAAGTAGCCAAAGCTACCTCATACTTTGTAATACTTGCATATTTGAGCTACTCACGGGCCTTTTTACCAAGTCAGTACCCGGACCCTATAGCTCTATCATGTAATGCCCGCTCATTGAGCTATTCACGGGTCTGCACACAAAGTCAGTACCCAAACTCACATCACATATTTCACTTGTCTTATGAACTCAGACTCAACTCATGAGTTCAGACCACTCAATTTCTCATGACTTACCTTGTGTATCCTATACTATTTTTGAGGTTCGACGGGATCTCGTATCTAACCTGATGTTGTCGTACTTGTTCATAATGTAGGTTACTCTTATATCGCATTATTTATACTTTCATGGTATCGAGTAGATTATGATACATGGTAAAAATAAAACATTTAAAAGTAAGCTACAATGACACATTCTTTACATTGTACTTACCTTGGCACAAAATGATGGAAACGAGCCTAATCCTCGAAAATTTTGTTATTCCCCCGATCAAGACCCGAATCATGTTTCTCTTGATCTAAAATGTCAAAAATTAGCTTATTTAATACACAAATCATTCAATTCAACTTAAGACTCATACTTTGGTAAAATGACCGTTTTGCCCTTAAACTTCATAAAAATTACGATATTACCCCTATGCCCGTAAATCAATTTTGATCGGATTTCCTTGTTAGCAAAGCCTAACCAACCATTTATTTCTCTAATGACCACCCAAAATTCTCAATATTTCACAACATTACTATCTATTTTGCAAACTTTACAAAATGGTCCTATTAGGGTTTTCATGAGAAGTCCTTTCATAAAAGTTGTTCACTCAACAATCAAGACTCATTTTCTTCCATAAAGACTCAGAAAACATACAAATCCTTTCATGGTAAGTCCCTATACTATCAATCATTTTACAAAATAGTCCTCTCAATAGCTAGATTAAGCTTTAGGGGTCCCAAAAGTACAAAAATTATCAAGAATAACCCTCAAATTGACTTGCTTGCAAGAGACTAGCTTGGCTGAAATTTCAAGGCTTCAAAACCTTTATTTTTGCTGAGAATTTTTGTGAAGAAGAAGAGGTGAAATGGGTGATATCATCTTTTGTTTATTTTATTTCTTTTTTGTCAAACAAGTCACCAAATTTTTACCTAACATTGACTAGCCTAATTCTTTGTCCTTATGGCCGATCATGTTGCATTTTAAGGGTCTATTTGACCTTTAAAGACCTTAAATTTTGTCCCTCTAGCTATTTGGTATGTCTATCAAGTGAAATTGAACTTTTACCCTTTATGCGATTTAGTCCTTTTTCGTAATTAAGCTCTCAAACGCTAAAATTTATTCACCAAATTTTTTATGCACCTTTATAATCATGCTCTCAAACATAAAATAATATTAAAATAATTTTTCTGACTTCAAAATAGTGGTTCCAAAACCACTGTTCTGACTAGGCCCAAAATCGGGCTGTTACAGTTACATGATTAGCTATGTGAATGAATATATGTTAGCCTTGTAATTAAATGGAATTGTAGTATATTATGTTTATATTACTTAAATTGTGAATGAATGGTAAGCTATACTTATTAGCCATATAAGCTTACTAAGCTTAATAGCTTACTCTGTTTACTTTTCCATGTTTTATAGTGATTTTGAAGCTTTCTATTCGGAGTTGTTGGAGATCTCATCACACCATCCAGCCGTTGTTTTGGTACTTTTGAACTTGTGTACTTGGTTATATGGCATGTATAGGTATTGTAGTTAATATGGCTTATATGTTTGTAATGTATATAGCCAATTGATTTGGCTTATAAATAATGTATGTTTTGGTTATGTGTTTAGCCATGTGATTTGGCTTATTTTGGTAAACTTGGTTATGTAAATATTTGTAAACGACCATTGATATTTGGTTTATAGTTACTATGTGAATGCTTTGTTGTGAATTGGTATTTTGAGTACAAAATGATTGAATTTGATAATATGGTATGCATGTTGATTTAAGCACAAAGTCTAATAGGTGAGTTTGATCATTTAGGTATACTTTGGAGGCATATTGTTATGTTTTTTAATGGCTAATTGTGATGCTTATGGGCATTGTAACACCCCTTACCGTGTCCAAGATCAGGACTGGGCACGAGGCATTACTTGATTTAAACATATGTATACAATCCTTTCGATGTCATAAAGACTTGTTCAAATTTAAAACTTTTTCAAACTTTGTCTAAACTCCTTAACATGGGACTACGAGGCCCCAAACATCCATTGGAAACCATTCGGGACCAACTCGGGTCCTTTAACCAACTTTAGAAAAATGACCCTTAAAACAGGGCACACACCCGTGTGGAAGGGCAACACGCCCGTGTGGAACTTGTACATGGTTGTGTTGATGGCTCGTGTGGCTCACATGGCCTATGCATCTAGGTACACGCCCGTGTCCCCCTGCCCGTGTAGATTTATTTTTCAATTCGAACCTACAGGGGTTTTCACACGGCCTGACGCACGCCCGTGTCTAAAAACCTTGACATTCTATTTCTGACGTCAGCATCCAATTAGGGGCACATGAACAAGGCACACGCCCGTGGCCAGAGGCCGTGTCCTCCACACGGCTAAGACATACAGTCGTGTCTCTACCCATGTGTTTACTACCATGCATACTGACTTGTAAAATTAACGTGCATCGAACACACGGTCGAGCAACATGCCCGTGGGGCTGACCGTGTGTCACACACGGCCTAGACACATGCTCGTGTTTCTACTCGTATGGACAATATAAGGCTATCTACAAGCCATTTGCCACCCTGAAACACAATATAACAACATCCACCATACTAAAGATTAACATAACATGATTTCTCAATCCAGCAACCACATTTAAGGTCTCTACGCATTTCACATATGCTTAAGCAACCAACAAATTACTCATTCATGAAAGATCTTATTGTATTCATATAATAACTTTTCATATTAACCATTTTTCCATGGCCATATACTAAATGAGTCAAATACAAAAACAAGCCAACACATTTGGCCCGAAAACAATGTGACACTAACACAAAATCAAAAGTTCCTATCATGCCATAATTAAAGTAAAAGAACTAATTATACCGAGTGCTTCGATTAATAGTGTGATCGATGCCTCCGACGTCTATTGATCCACGAGCTAATTAAGCGGCACTATAAGAAAATGGAAAGGAAATAGGGTAAGCATAAAGCTTATTAAGTTGCATGAAAATAAAAAACAACTACTTATCATAAAGAAATATGCTCATAACCTTTCATAACTTATCCGTGAATACCATAAATAGACATAAGTACAACTTACTCATCACCATCCAATACAACTCATATTGCATACATTGAGTCAATATCTCATACACTTCAATTTGGTACCTGTATCACTCATCACATGATCATAATTTTTCTCAATTCGATATAAATCATAAATCTTTTGTTAAACCATTATGAATACTACCAGATACTCAATAGCCCTAACATGGGTTAAGATGCCGATGCCATGTCCTAAACATGGTCTTACATTGGCTTTCATATAGCGAGGCCTATACCATATCCCAGACAGGTCTTACACTGGCTCTCATCTATCGGTATCAATGCCATGTCCCAGACAGGTATTACATTGACACACAACAAGCTGATGCCATGTCCCAGACAGGTCTTACACTAGCTTGTATATCGCGAGGCTGATGCCTGTTCCAAACATGTCTTACACTAGCTCTCTTCTCAATGCCGATGCATGTCCTAGACATGTCTAACATTAGCTTAAATATCTCAAGGCTGTAGCATTTCCCAGACATGTCTTACACTGGCTCTTATATTGTGGCCGATTTAGGAATGTCCTAGACATGTCTTACACTAGCACACAAACGATCCTAATGTCATGGCATGAATATCTGATGATTCCTAAGGCTCAACCAAGAGTTCTACTACCTCAATTCTCACCATGCTTAATCATTTCCACAATCAAATAATTTATGCTATAACAATTCATTCATACATGAAAAGAATGTAGTTGTATTATTTACACACAACTTACCTCAAATTACAAAATGTAGGCGATTAGTCGATTTTAGTCTACTTGCCTGGCTTACCCCCGGTCTAGGTTCAGATTTTGTAATTCTTGATCTATAATGATAAAAATTCACAAATATAATTGATCTAGGTATTCAACAATGTATAATTGGGCAAAATAATCATTTTTCCCTAGACTTTCACAAAATGACTATTTTACCCCTAGACCCGAAAATTGATTTTTATCACATTTTCTCATTAACCAAGCCTATCCGAATAATTTTCATACTAGGAACAGCCCATAATTCTCATTATTTCACACATTTATCACCTATTTTACAACTTATGCAAAATAGTCATTAATTAGAGTTTCCATGAAAATAACTTCACAAAAATTATTTATTTCACAACCATGATTCATTTTCTTCCATAAAATTTCAGAAAACAACATGAAAACTCTAATGTAAAAACCCTAAAATTTTCACCATTTTGCAAAATAGTCCCCTCATTTGAAAGCTCATGATCCAAGGGGTCCAAAAATACAAAAATCACCAAGAAAAACTATCAAAATCACTTACTTGTGAAGGTAAAGAGTGGCTGAAATCTTTCAAGCTTTCAAACCCCTTTTTTTCTAGTATTTTCAGTGGTGAAGAGGGTGATGAAAAGATTATATCTTTTCCTCTTTATTTTATTTCATTTTGGTCAAATAAATTACCAAATTTCCACCTAACTTTGACTTTCTCTATCTTTTGTCTCCTATGGCTGGCCATCACTTATCCAAGGGTCTATTTGCCCTTTGAAGACCCCCAATTTTGGTTCTCTATCTCTTTAACCCTTAGCTATCAAAATAGGATTTTTGCACTTTATGCAATTTAGTCCTTTTTCACAATTGGGTTCACAATCGCTAAAATTAATTCACCAAAATTTTTATGCACCTATATAATCGTGCTATAACACATAAAAAAATATTAAAAATAATAAAATAGTTTTTATAACTTTAGATTTGTGGTCTCGAAATCACTGTTCTGACAAAGCCCAAAATTGAGTTGTTATAAACAATATGGTTGTTGTATTGATAATACATTATATAGGCTTGAAATTGGTTGGTTATAAGTGTCTATTGAAGCATTGGTTGTATATGCATTGTTGAACTTAGGTTGACAACAATTTGGGTGAGAAATGTGCCTTGAAACAAAGCCTATTTTTGTCTACACGGGTAGAGACACGGGCGTGTGTCTCAACCGTGTGTGACACACGGCTAGGTGACACAGCAGTGTGTCCATTGGTACTTAATTTAGAAACCAAGTCAATAGCTTCAGACGGCCTAGCACACGGGCGTGTGACTTGGCTGTGTGGCATAAGTCAGTATACCCTCCAATTTTCACACGGCCTAGCACACGGCCTGCACACGGGCCTGTGAGGCCATTTCGAAGGGTACATGGGCTAGTCACACGGACGTGTGGTTGGTTGTGTAACCCAATTCAGTGAGTTACACGAGGTAGGACACGGCCATGTGATCCTATTTCAAATGTCCACACGGCCTATGACACGAGCGTGTCTTTGGCTGTGTAAGACACATGGCTGGGCCACACGAGCGTGTGTCCCATGTACTTTGAAAATTTTCCATGTTTTCCCAAAATTTTCTTGAGTTCTCAGTTTAGTCCCGAACCACTTCTAATGTTTGTTTTAGGCCTCGAAGCCTTGTATTAGGGACTATGTGATTGTATTGGAATGATGTTTGTTGGGATATGAGAATTGTATGATTGTTTAATTAATAAGTTCGGTAATGCTCTGTAACCCTATTTAGGCGATAGATATGGGTTAGGGGTGTTACAATTTTCTTGATTTTGACGTTTGGATACTTCTCTATTATCCTTTGTAGTGTTTTGAAGTGTATTTATACTAATGAATTAATTTATAGTCATTTGGAGTCGCTGGGACAAAATAGAACCATTGAAATGTGAAAATTTGTGTGAAAAAGTGGTCATGCAACATGTGGTATCGATACCATTAAAAGGGTATCAATACCACTTATAAAATGTAATCGTTAGAAGGTCATTATAGCACAGTGGCATTGATACCTATATCTAGTTATCCATACCTCAAAAACAAGTATCAGTACTATGGCCCTCTAGTTTGTGTTGTGCCTACTGACTTGCAAAGTATCAATACTTAAATTGTAAGTATCAATACTAAGCCACCAAATAACTTTAAAAACATTTAAACCCTTTAAAATTGCTTGGGGTTTAACTCAAAAACTTTTGGTACCAGTAAAAACACATTTAGAGCATGTTTTTGAGTATTTTAAAGTTTTGAACATGTTTAATGAAATTTTCAATAAAATTTTTCACCTAATGACTTACGGATAAAATATATAAAATTTATCTTAAATTTACTTATATAAAAAGCTTGAAAAATTAAAACTAACATCTCTTTTTTTTATATGATAAAAATTTAAGAGAAATTTTCATTTTGAAAAAAAATCCTAAATCATTTAGACATTTTCAAAACACACACTCTTAATAAAAGCATTCTTTGGAAAATTAAGTTAGAAACACTTAAACAAGATTTTTAAACATAATGAATTCGAAGAAAAAAATGGTGTTAAGCATAAAAAAAATTCAATAAATCAAAAAGTTATCAATGCCATGCATTAAAAAACATATCAATAAACATAGATGCATGATCATAATTTCATTTGCATAAACATTGAAGTATAAATGTTTAAAAACCTATGGATATGAAAAATTCATCTTTTTCCCCTTTTTTGGTATATTAAAAGGCAAGTAAAGTAAGTAAGATACTAATAAAGGTGTACACTAAAGATTTAAAAACATTGAAAACATATTTAGAGAACAACGATCGAACAAAAAAATCAATAAAAATGATTTTTGATTTGAGTGAGAAGGAGACATTTTTCTCCTTTATGGATGGGCTGAAGCCTTGTGCAACGCAAGAGTTGCAATGTGGAGAGGTCAAAGAACTCTCCAAAGCCATTATCATAGTGGAGTCCTTAATTAAGCTTGTCTCAAGGAAAGATAAGTTTGAGTCTTCCAAGCCCAAAAAGAAGGGAAATGCTAGGGGAGATGAAGAAGGATAGGTTGAGAATAGCAACAACAATGGTGGTAATGAGAAACCAAATGATGGGAACTAGAAGCCCAACAACAAACCGAAAGAGCTAGTGAAATGCTTCCTTTGTGAAAGTTTGCATATAGTAAGGGACTATCTAAAACGATCTATGTTTTCTACCATCGAAGGGGATGATGAACCAATCAAAGCATTAATAGGGCTTGGTTAAATCTTGAGTTCTGTTAAAGCCAAAATAGTTAGAGGGAATGAAATGAAGCTAGTAAAATGCTTCTTATGTTGTGGTTGAAATAGAATGCGAGACTGTCCAGAGCGATTCAAGATGTCCACGATCACTAAAGATGATGAAGTAGATCCATAAAGTGAGGTTTTAAACCTTGGGTCAATGATACTCAATTCTGCAAAAGTACAGAGGGATCGCAAGTAGAAAGGGTTGATGTTTTTGGACATCAATATCGTAAATCAAAGAATGAGTGCTCTTGTTGATACAAGGGCATTAGAATTATTCATAATAGAGAAATTCATGAGTAAACTTGGTGTCTTAGTTAGCAAAGAAACTAAGAAGATCAAGACAGTAAATTCCAATGAGGTCCAAATTGTGGGTGTAACATCCCGAATTAGGGCCTAATCGGATCAGTGGTTTCGGGACCACAAACTCGATGTAAGAAAGTTTATTTTTATTATATTTTTATGGTATAAAATTTCACGGGATGATACCGTGAAAATTCCATTCAAAAATTTTGATGTTTGGGCACTCAATTTGGTCAAAAGGACTAAATTGTAAAATGTGCAAAAGTTGAGTTCTCCATGTTAGAGGTGTCCAATTGTTATGAGTTTGTAAATTGGAAGTCCTTAAATGGTAATTAGACCATCGGTAAATTGTTGGACAAAAATAGAGATGAAATAGGTGAAAGGGAATATTTTTAAGTTAGGGGCATTTTGGTAATCGGATAATTAAAAGAATTAAAAAGGGAAAATAAGCCAAAATTTTCCATCTTCTTCTTGTCCAGCCAAATCTACCATGGAAGCCATGACTAGGGTTTGGTTCAAGCTTCCAAGCTCATTTGTAAGTGATCCCGAACCCCGTTTTTAATTTTCTTTACATTTTTGAAGTCTCAGGAACTTGATTTACCTATTTCTACCATTATTTTGAGCTAGGGTTCATGTTTAAAAATTTACCCATGAGTGATATGCATGTGTTTTGACGTCTAATGGTAGAAAATGCTTAAAAGGATCGTTTTGTAAAAGTTATAAAATTGTCATAAAAGTGTGATTTAGTGGAAATTGGGGGCTGCTATAGTTATGAAAATGATTCGACTTGGCTTAAAATGCAAGTAAATTGAATAAAAACCATTTTACGAGCCTAGAGGCCAAAGTGTAAATAAGTGAAAGTTTAGGGGTAAAAATGAAAATTTGTAAAAGTGTGATTTTTGGGTCAATTTGAATAATTTGAATAATAAATGAGCTATATTTGAAATGTTAGATCAAGAAAACTGAGATTTGGGCTTAAATCGGGAAAGTTCGAGATTATGGACTAAATTGGAATAGTTGGCCGTAATTGCTTTTGAGGTAAGTTCGTATGACAATAATAATGCAATATTATGTTTGAATTATATTCCCTACTATTATTGCATATATTGTATGATTTAATATATCAGAAAAGTTGATGGAATGTTGTATATGATGTGGAAACATGACATAGAAGAATATTACATGAAATGCAAGAAAATGATGATACATTACAAGTGATATATGAAATATGTGATATATGTTATGTAAATTCTTAAAAGCTTATTTGCTATTTGAGTTATGACTTATTATGCTATGAATGGACAATTGGTACTATAGATAGTGAGATCGACACTTCGAGTAAGTTCGACAGAGATGTGGTATTGAAAAAAATCCCGTTTGAACCTTAGGAATAGTTTAGGATACAATGTGACATGTCGGAACTATGTGGATATGAGCTCATGATTATGTGAGTATATGTGATATGTGAATCCGGGTGCTGGTCTTATACGTCCTACCGGTGGCTGGGTAGGCCGACATGTGTTGTGGGTACCTATTAGCTTGTGTGAGCAGCCCGAGTAGTTACGTCCTGACCGTCAGCTTGTGTGAGTAGGCCCATGATTAGCTCGTGAGCAAGCAATATGCGATTGTGATATGAGGTAGCATGTGGCTACATTTGATACACTATGTGCAAGTCTTCCATGTATCCAATAATATTCCAAGTGTTCAATAGGTAATATAATGGATGATGTGACGAAAGTCCTAAGGAGGATATGTTAAGGAAGTTATGATTATATGTTGTATTACGAGTTGGTACATGTATGTACACTAAACTCACAGGTAATGCCTTGATATATGATGTTTGATGATAAAGAGGTATGTGGGTGATAACTAAGTCTAAGGTTTTGAATGATGAATGAACTTATGTTTATGTTTATGATTATGTTTATTATGTCATCATATGATAGATATCATGATATTGCACTAAACTAGTCTTGGACAGCAGCAGTTGTGTGACTTTGAAAATCCACCAAAAATTTTGGAAATTGAATTAGAGACTGAATAAGATATTATATTAGGCTTAGTTTCACATAGTGGAAACGATGTAAACAAAATAATTTCATATTATGAGATATTTGAATTTTTGTGAGATAGGGTCAGAATGAGTTTGGAATCCCCAGTTTTGACTTTGGAAAATCACTAGAAATATATAAAAAATATTTATTGGTTATATTTCATATGAATAAATTCTTAATGAGTTTATTTTCAAAAGAAATAGACAGAAACATTATCCGAATCCCGTACTGTGAGATAATTAATTTTTAGTAAAGAAAGGTTGAAGTTCTCAAATAGCAGAATAGGGGTAAATTTGAAGAATAAACTGTACTTATTGGCTCGACCAAAAATTCTGAAAATTTTATGGTAAGAAGATAAGTCGGTCTAGGTTTAGGAAAAATTAGTAGATCTTAATTTGGAATTTTGTAGCTCCAGATGTAAATAATTTAGTAACTCTGACTCGAGAATACAACATGACCAGAATATAAGTAAAAGCGTAATTATGGTTGCATTACCTTGAAAAGCATGTTGGCATATTGCTTATTATTTTCATATGGACTTACTAAGCGTAAAGCTTACTCCCTCCTTTTCATTTCTTTAGTGTTGTCAGGTTAGCTCGAGGTTGGATATCGTCGAAGGCAGCATCACACTATCAAGTCATCACCTTTGGAGTATTGACATATATGTATTACGCACCTTCAAGTGAGTGGCATGTATAGGGACTTAGATTTTATGATAGACGTTGCTATGATTAGCCGAATATATTGGCTTATATTGATTCATTGTATATAACCATGAGATGTGGCTTATAATGATTGTGGCTCGTAAGCCTAATTATCCTTATTATTTGTTAATGCCTTATGATGTGATTACAATTGTTTACTATGAATGAATAGTATAACATATGTGCATGAGAATGCCTTAGGACCATTTAGGGTGGTCATGGCTATAGAATAAACACGTAAATTGGCATTAAGTTGATAATGATTGAACATGGACATTTGTTGAATAAGGAGAGATTAATTATTGGGTAATATGTTTGTTATGGTGGATTGTTAAAAACATGCCTTAGTGAGGCATGCTATATCATTTTAAGGCTCGTAAATGTTATTTTGCTATGAATGAAATGCATATTCGAATTTTGTTAATTAAATTAATAAATGAATAGATAATGATGTAAATTGTTTTGATATGTGTCACAATACTCTATAACCTTAATCCGGCGGCGAAGACGGGATAGGGGTGTTACATTTACAATAATTTATACTTCAGATATTAATTCACTTTCATATAACACTTTACTTTCATAAAACACTTCACTTAATATTTCACTAATTTAACACACTTAGTAAATTTTAAACGTTTTACACTTTAATCCCTAAATTCACCAAAATTCAATATTTACTTTTATAATACTTTAATATTACTTTTGAATTCATTTGAACCTTTAATCATTTAGCTCTCTCTATAGTGATGTCACTATTTACATTTGGTCGCTTATCAATCAATGAAAAATAAATAACTTTCACTCTTTATAATTTAATCCATTCACTAACCACTAAATTATCTCTTTGTCATTTCTTACATTACTAACATACCTTTAATTACATATTCACTACTAAGTTTAATATACAGATTCAATAATCTTAAACATATCTTATTTAATTATTTCATATTAAAATTTAAATACTCAAATATTCAAATTAAAATAAACTAACTTGAATTCAATTAAGTACTTACCTATTTCTTCACTTGAACTTAAACTTTCTCTTCACTATCTTATGCTTTCCTTCAGTTTCTCCTTCAACTAATTGATCTTCATGGTAGACAATGATCTCATAACACTCTAGTATATGAAATTAGAATACAGTTTTAAGGTAGAACTCAAGGAATATTCATAGAAAACTCTTCTTTACGTTTTTGTTTTTCTTACTTTTCTTTTCTTTCTTTTCTTCTTTCCTTCTCCTTGATTCTTATTGCTGCCACCCCATGCTACAATAATATATTGAAAATTCTACATTTTTCTTTTCTTTCAATTTCATCCTTATTTTCCACCAACCAATCAATTTTCAACAAGTTTCATCCTTTATTACTATATTTTCCCTTACACTTCACACCTCACTAGCTTAGGGATTTTAATCTCATCATTATGTCTCCAAAAATCTATTAAATTTGGAAAATTTGCATTTAGACCCTTCCTCCATAAAATGAGAAAATTGCAATTTAGTATCTATACGTTTTCAATTTATTCAATTAAGTCCTTATTTTGATATTCCAATTTCACATATCAATATATCTCCATGTAAAATTAATAAAAAATATTTCTTAAATTTTCACCCTTTTCTAAAAGGGTAAATTTACACTTTTAGTTCTTCAACTTTTAAATTTTTACAATTTAGTCCTTACTAAATTTCATTATTCGTACTTTCTCTCCAAATACCTAATTCACCTTTAAAATACTTGTCCTTTCTTAGAAACCAAAATTTTGAGGATTTACAATTGAAACACATAAGAAAAAGCGAATATGGTTTATTAAATGAACAAAACATACTTTTGATCAAAATGCATACTCAACATCACATATTAACACCATGTTTTATCCTTTATGAAATTTCTATTAATCGCAAGACATGGTGATAACATCTAATCAATATAGCAATGTAAATGAACAATAGATATCAATGCGATTAGTTCAAGCAAAAAATTCAAGTAAAAGCTTAAAATATGTCATAGCACGAATGTATTTAAAAGATTATATCAAAATATTGCTAGATACCAAGATAAAGGTAAACATAGATACAACAAAATGTTATACCTATGTACAGTTCGTACATTGTACACGTTTTAAGGTGATGGAGCAATCATAGCTAAATTTACTAAATTTTATTGTAAATTACCCATTAAAAAACTCAAAACAATATAAAAGCATTTTTATATCATATTCCACATTTTCAACAATGCTTAAGCGACAAATCAAAGACGTTTAATAGATTTGATTAATTTTATCTATAATCTTTATAATTTCTTGAAATATCAAAAGATTTTCAATTTGTATTTTTGTTATCATCTAATATCCTTAAGCTACGAAATTCCCATGCATATATATAATTTGATCATACAATTCTACATGTACTTAAGAATAAATAAAAGTGCATAAAGATTGCCAAAAAGTAGGGTCATTAATGTCTCATTCCAAAAATCGGGTTTAGTAGGAATCCGGTTAGTGATATTAAAACTGGTCATGTCTAGTTTTTGAATTAAGGTTGTGAAAATTTTGTAAAAGTGAGTTAATTTGGTTTAGTTGATAAGTGTTGTGCTTGTGTGTGTGAGGTTCTAGGTTTGAATACCTTCCCTTGGAATTTTATTAAATTTTGCCCAACCTTTGACCTTGGATATTAGAGTTATATATTATTTTTGCTCAACTAATGACAATGATAGACCTACTCGTTTAGTCGTAAGGCTTCATCTTACTCTTTGGTCTAATGTTTGAATCCCTGCATGGGTAAAACAGAATTATTTCTGCTAAATCCCCATGTGTCGCCTATCTAGGGGTATTTGGGTTGGATTTGAACTTTAGAAAATTATCCCAAAAATACTTACTAAAATTTCCCCAAATTTTTTACGTTCCTCTCTTTCCACTACTTCCATTTCTTTTTCCCATTTTTTGTTCCTCTAACATTATTTTTCTTCTTCTTTTTTTATGTTTCATTTTTCGTTTGTTTCTTTTACATTTGTTGCCATATTCCCATGTTGTCGTCTCTTGTTATTTTTTCTTAATTGCCAAACTATCTTCTGTTGTGCCGTCATTTAGACTATGTTGGTCTTATTAAAAGATTCAGGCAAGTATAATTATTAATTTCATTTTAGGGTGGTTATCTTGATATCTTTGGAAGGTCTTTTGCTTTCATTAGTTGTGATTTTGCTAGTGGTGGTTCATGAGGCACTTACTCTGTAACAGCCAAATTTTGGGCCTAGTCAAAACAGTGGTTTCGGAACCACTATTTTGAGGCTGGAGAAAATTATTTTGATGTTATTTTATGTGTTATAATGTGATTTTATAAGTGCATGTTAATTTTGGTATATTAATTTTAGCGATTTCTAGTCCAATTTTGAAAAAGGACTAAATCGCGTAAAAAGTAAAAGTTGTGTTTTAATACCTAAAGGTGTTAAATTTCCTTGTATCTTAAATTGAGGGTTTTTAATGTGCAATTAGGCCATTGAAAGAGTGATGGCCAGCCATGAGACAAGGAATTAAATGGTCAAATATGTTAGGTAAGTGTTGGGTGACTTACTTGACAAATAAGTAATAAAATAAAGAAAAGAAAATATCATCTTTTCTTCATCTTCTCTCCACCGATTTTTCCAGCCAAGAAAAGGGTTTAGAAGCTGGAAAATTTTAGCAAAGAAACTCCCATGCTAGCAAGTGATTTTTAATGTCTTTCTTGATAATTTTTGCATTTTTTGGACCCCTAAAACAAGAGCTTTCAAACGAAGGGACTATTTGGCAAAATGAGTAAGAGTCTAGGGTTTTGCTATGAAATCATATGTGTTGTTTTCTGAGTTTTTATGGAAGAATATGAGTCTTGGTAGTGTTATAAACAACTTTTATGAAAGAAGTTTGCATGAAAACACCTAAAATGGGGTATTTTGCAAAGTTGTTAAATAAGTGTAAATGTGTGAAATAATTGAATTCGTAAGTTGCTATAGTTATGAAAATGGTTTGTCTAGGATGAATGAGTAAGAAAATTTGATAAAAATCATTTTACGAGCTTAGAGGCAATTTGGTAATTTTGGCAAAGTATAGGGGCAAAATCAAAAATTTTGCCAAAATGTTTCATTGGACTAATTTGATTAGTATATTGTGTTTATAAGTTAAATGTGATGTTATAGATGATGAAAAATGAGATTCGGGCTTAGAACGAGAAAAAACGAGAAATTGATGTTTAAGCCTCTTTTACCAATTTGGTGTCGAGGTAAGTTCGTATGACTAAATAAGCATGTTATCCATGTTATTGTTAATATACTTGAACCTATCTTGCTTCGGTTATATTGAATTTTATGTTGATGATATTGAGTATGATGAAAGTGATGCCAAAAGTTAATAACATTCACGTGATGGTAAAAGAAATTAGAAATTCAATGGAATATGATATCCCATAGAAACGAGTAAGTCGTATGTAAATAATATAACTACATCGTTATTACACGTATTTGAATTGATATAGCATAAATTGCTTGATTGTGGAAATTATTATGTATGATGAGAATTGATGTAGAGGAACCTCCCGGTTGAACCTTAGGAATAAACGGATATTCATGCCATGACATTGGGCGATATGTGTGCGCTAGTGTAAGACATGTCTGGGACATGTATCGGCCACATTATGAGAGCCAGTGTAAGACCATATCTGGGACATGGCATCGGCATTGAGACGAGAGCTAGTGTAAGACATGTCTGGGACATGTATCGGCCACATTATGAGAGCCAGTGTAAGACCATATTTGGGACATGGCATCGGCATTGAGACGAGAGCTAGTGTAAGACATGTCTGGGACATGCATCAGCCTCAAAATATAAGCCAGTGTAAGATATATTTGGGACACGCATCGACTACGAGATGTGCTAGTGTAAGACATGTCTGGGACATGCATCGGAACAGATATGTGAGAGCCAGTGTAAGACCATGTCTGGGACATGGCATCGGTATTATACCCTATGTTTCAGGCTTAGTGAATATCCGATAGCTTTCTGAATGGTTCAAAGGTGAGAGTTACGATTTAAGCTAAATGAGAAAGGTTATGACCATATTGTGAATGGTACAGGTACTTACATGAAATTGATGAGATGTGAATTCAACTCATGTTATATGATTACTAAGAAATGAATATAAGCATGTTGAGTAGCACAGGTATGTATGCCAAGCTCATGAGAAATGATTTCAGTTTATGATGCACATTTGATGAAGATGTAAATAGGTAATTCATGCCTATGAGAATGATTTTGTGATAACCTTGTGATTATAGGTCTATAATTATGATGTATGAATATGTAGCCTTACCAATGTGGTGGAAATAAATTAATATTGTAACAGCCTAATTTTCAGTGGTGTCGGAACAGTGATTCGAGATCACTAAATCCGACAAATGAGTAGAAAATATTATTAATTTAGTGAGTATAAGTTAAATGTGAAGTTAGGAAAAATTTTGAAATAGTGAAATGTACAAAATATATACATATATATATATATATTAAAATAATTAGAATTGAAAACGAGGTATCGAGACCTCGGGAATTTTAAATCGAGCCATAAATATTTTTATAAATATTTAAGGAGTGTTAATAAGTTAGTATTAAAGTTTCACAAGAAATTTTAAAGTCTTGATAGCTAATTGAACAAAAAGGACTAAATTGTATCAAATGCAAAATTGTGGGAAATGATTAAATAGTTTAAATGATAAAAGAAAGAGGGTTTAAAAGGAAAATAGACCCAAGGTCTATTTGGGCTGGACGGCAAGAGCATGAAATCACCAAGAAAATAAGGGCAAAATTGGAAAATTACAAAATTTACTTAATAAAGCTAGGACTAAAGTGGAATTATCTAGATTTCTCTTTATTTTTCTGCGTTCTCATCAGCAAAAACACCATGGAAGAGTTCCCTTAAGCTGGTTTTTCATATTTTTACTTCAAGTAAGTTCAATTCTTGATTATTTCTTGAAATTTTTGTGTTTTTGTGACTTTTACAACTAGGTCCATTTGTTGAATTCATTAGTTCTTGATTCTATGAAAGAAATTGAAAGTTTCTATGAATATGTGCTGGAAGTATATGATGATTTGATATAGAATTAGAGCTTTAAATTGTTTATATGCTGATTTTATTGAAAGAATTGAATAGAAAGTGAATGTTTGGGACCTAAATTGTAAAAGAGTTTGAAGTTAGAGTTTTATGTGGAAATTTTGAATTTCAATAGTTATGAAATAACTTATAATGTCTAGGAAAAGTATTAATTGAGAAAATTAGTTTAATTGAGGGGTTAATTAAGTAAGAACTGAATTGTATGAACTGGGAAATTTGGGGCAAAATGAAAATCAACATTTTACACTAAAACAGTTTTGGACAGCAGCAATAGTCTAACTTTGAAAAATATCCAAAAATTGTATAAATTTAATTAGAGAACGAATAAAATATGAAACTAAAGCTTATTGAGTCTAGTTTCTTATAGAAGAAACGGTGTAAGCAATGGAATTGTAAATCATGAGATATAATAAGTTTTGTGAGACAATGTCAGAATGATTTCGGGTTCCCCTGTTCTGACTTTGGAAAATCATCAAAAATTGGAGAAAAATAATTAAGGGATTAAATTTATATGTTTAAAATCCTTAAAGAGTATCTTTTCAATAGAAATAAGTGGGAACATCATCCAAATCTCGTACGATGAGATAATTAATTCTTAGTGAAGAAGGGTCGGAACTACCAGACAGCAGAACAGGGGAAACTTTAAAGAATAAAATGTACTTATTGGCTAAACCAAAAATTCTGAAAATTTTATGGTAATAAGATAAGTAAGTCTAGTTTCAAGGAACATTATCAGATCTTAATTTCGAGTTCTGTATCTTAAGATATAAATAATTTAGTGACTATGACGCAAATGGACAGTTTTGAATATACATAAGTAAATAGTGAAATTATTGATAATGTTACTTGTTGCATGTTATATAAATTAAGGATGTGGAATGGAGAGGAGGAGGAGGAAAATATGTATGAATATTCAGCTAGCATGGCTAATTTGTATGTTTTAGGCTCATGGACTAAATTGAATAAAAGTAAAATTTTATGGGCAATTTTGTAAAAAAATATTAGAAATGACTAATTTGCATGAAATGAATTATTTTATTATTTAAATTACAAAATTGAATGAAATTATTAATTTAGCTCAAGATCGTGGAAAAACATGTTTTAAGGATTAAATTAAAAGTGTTGAAATTATGGAAAATTCGACATTCTATAGAATTCATAGGTTGTTATCGGTTGTGTGAGAATAACTACTGGAAATAAGGATTAAATTACAATAATTTTATTTTATTTTAACCTAAGGATGAAATCGTCATTAATTAAAAGTTTAGGGGTAAAATAATAATTTTTTTAGAGCATTAGTTGAATGTATTATAACATGAAATAAATGAAAACGACGATCAAATTTCTTTATAAAGATGCGGATGACTTGAATACGAGACTTGAACGTGGAAAAGAAAAGATATCAGATTAATGAAATATCTGATAAATGAATCGGTAACTCCGGTAATGCTCCGTAACTCTATTTCGGTGATGGATTCGGGTTAGGGGTGTTACAAATATGGTGTGATAAACTTAGCATCGTTAATTTACACTAAAATAGTTTTGGACAACAGCCATAGTTCGACTTTGAAAATACACTAAAAATAGTGGAAAATAAGTTAGAGGCTTAATAAAATATGAAATTAAAGCTTATTGAGTCTAGTTTCTTATAAAAGAAACCATGTAAGCAAAAGAATTTCCTATAATAAGTTATTTGAAGTTGTGTGAGACAGAGTCAGAATAACTTCGAAATCCCCTGTTCTGATTTGAGAAAATCATTATAAATTGTAAAAAAATATTTATGAGTTATAATTTATATTTTTAGAATCGATAATGAGTTTATTTTCAATAAAAATATACAAGAACATTATTCGAGCCCTGTGCTATGAGATAATTGAACTTTAGTGCAGAAGGGTTGGAACTATCAGATAGTGAATCAGGGGTAAATTTGAGGAATAAACTGTACTATTTGGTTAAACCAAAAATTCTGGAAATTTTATGGTAGAAAGGTAGATGAGTCTAGTTTTAAGGAAAATTAACAAAACTTAATTTAGAGTTTCGTAGCTCTAGATATAAATATTTTATTGACTATTGTACAAGAAGATAGCTTATCATGACTTGAGAATATATTGGGAACTTGGATAAAACATGTTAATGAGTAGCTTATTATTTTCATATGAACTTACTAAGCATAAAGCTTACCCTTTTCCTTTCCCATGTTCTCTAGGGATGCCAGGTTTGCTCGTGTTTGAGTTCGTCGGAGATATTATCACACTGTCAAGCCTATTGGTGTAAATGATTTCAAGTACTTTGAGTTTATGGCATGTATAGGAGTTTAAATATTCGAGTATGTGATATTATTTTAGCCAAATGTATTGGCTTATTTTGATTATGGGTTTGTAAACCCATTTTAAAGATGCATGCATGTGCTACGGACTTACGTGATGAGTTTATAATGATTATGGCATGAATTTGGCAAAGATGTGCGTACAACCTATGATATCTGTCGAAACCATTTTTTTTGTTTTTTTTCGATTTAAAAATTATGGATCGACTTTTTGGAAAGCGAAAATGGAGTCGCCACCAATCTTTTCTTGTTTAGGTGTGATCGGATCACCTAGAAATTTGGGTTGTTTTAATAAAACATTTTGGTTTACTAAAACAATGATTTTGGTCTACGAAAATATGAGAAAATAGTCTCGGGAGTCGGTTACGTATGAGGAAGGATTAGCATCCTCATTACGCCCAAAATTGGTACCAAATCGATTAAATACTGTCCTTTTGTCTAAAATTAAAAATGTTTTTGAAATGTGGTTCTTGTTAATAACATTTGAATAACCCGAGTCCTTTGCCAAAAATCTTCTTGTTTCGACGTTCGAAAATTTATAATTCGAAAATAACAAAAGGATGCCCAACTATTTGGTCTAACGAAAAATCGATACCCAGCTCAGTAGGGCACGATTCCTCGAATTTCCAAATATTGACCATTGCCTCACCTTGGAAGATATGAGTGAAATTTCGAAGAGACATTCGATTATTTTGAACAAACGGGAGATTGCAACCCAACACGATAGGGCACTATTCCCCGAATTGCCAAACATCGAACATTTCTTTCATTTTAAAGAGTTTTTAGAAAACGTGAGTGAAATTCCAAAGGGATCTTCGATTGTTTTGAACAAATGAAAAAGCGCAACCCAGCACGATAGGACACAACATTTCAAATCCTCGATACAAGATCATTTTATAATTTCCAAAACTCATGCTTTTGAAATTTCAAAAGGATATTTAGTTATTTAGGTTAAACAAGAAAAATTGAAACCTAGTAAGTTAGCGTACTATTTTATTGAATTTCCTAAATTCGAAATATTGCCTTATTTTTAATTTGAAAAAAACATGGACGAAATCTCGAGAGAATATTTATTTGGTCAAACAGAAAATCGAAACCCAACACGTTAGGGCACAATTTCTCGAATTACCAAACACGAAATATTACCTTGCTTTGAAATTTTATTTTTTATTTTTTTTAAAAGGGAGTGATTATGGAAACAAACTTGCAACGTATTTATTCGATTCATTTGAAGCAAAGAAAATGAAATGAATAATTTCGTGCAAATAGGTTGATTTCAAGCAAATAGGTTGGCAATCTCAATCATAATATAATACATGGAGATGCAAAACAAAGTAACAAATATGGAAAACATATATCAATAATATATTATACAATTTTTGAAAAGTACAAACACGAAAATTGAAACATGCCCAATGATAATAATCTTACCACATACACTATTTAACGTTTCTAACTAATGGTTAAATAAAAATCTATTTTAAGAAAAATATTTTAAAAGGTAATAAAAATGTTAAAACAAATAAACTTGGAATGAACAATTTAAAAGTAGCTAAATTATATATATATATATATATATATATATATACATAAACAGATAATACATGCAAAAAATTTACAATAGATCGTAAAATAAATAAAAATAAAAATAAATAATACATAAAGTATATAAAGTTTAACATATAAATGAGCTTCAAAATAAGTATTATAAGAGGAAATTTAAAGTTAGTGTTATGCAAAATAATTTAAAACCAAGATTCAAAAAATGTATATATGTATATAATATATATTATGTGCATAGCAATAGTAATGTGTACCTATATAAAATTTTAAAACGAATAATGTACATATTAACAAGTTGTAACATAGATGAATTATATAAATGCAACCATGTAAGAATATACAAAAGAATATAAGAATGACATACTATATAATATAAATCAATAATTATACAAAATAATTTGAAACAAGATTTACTTACCAACAATTAACAAGATACATAAAGCATAAAACTTAATATAAACATTGTATATAAAAAAAAGTAATATAGGCAAGTGTTTGAAATAAACAAAGTATAATTTAAAATTGGGGAATAAATGGTATACATAAATAGATTTAAAGGGAAAAATATAAACATGTTTGCAAGAGAATTCAAATAAGTAATTCAATTAAATTATGTATATATATATATATAATAAAGAAAATAAAATAAAATAACAAAATGAAAAATGAACAAAGGGAATACAAGAAATTAAAATCAACCTTTTTTTGCTTTGGATTTTTGATCTCTATGTGAAAATACAATTTTTTTTTATCCCTCCTTCTCCTTTACATTTGGTTTTATGATGGCTTTTATAGCCTTGTTACAACATTTTTTTATTATTATTTACTATCTTTTCTTTTTACAAGTGGTAGACAAAAGAGGACTAGGGCGGCGCTTAGGGTGGCACATAGGGTGAAGAGGTTAGGTTTTTTTCTTTTTCTTCATTTTTTTTATTTTTTATTTTGGGTTGTATTTGGGCTTAGGGTATTTTGGGTTTTAGTTGAGTTTTGGTATTTGGGTTGTGATTTTATTGGGCCCTGTGCGAATTTGGGTCTTATAGTTGCCCTCTTTGCTCATCGCTGTGTTAATGTGAATCGAGCAAAGACTATAAAAAGACCAATTTTGCCCGGGCTCACCGAGTCTTGAGTTCTTGATCCTTGATCTTCTTTAAATGGCCTCTTGACGGCTTCAATCTGCTTCACTGCAACTCAGGAAGGCGATATCTGCTATCTTTGATCTGCTCCCCGTCTAATACAGAGACGCCAAATCCGTTATCTTCGAGCTGCTCTACGCCGCTACAGAGACGCCAAATCTGTTATCTTTGATCTGCTCTTCGCCGCTACAGAGACGCCAAATCTGTTATCTTCGATCTGCTCTCCGTCGCTACGGAGATGCCAAATCTGTTATCTTCGATCTGCTCTCCGCCGCTACAGAGATTCCAAATAGAGACGACAAATGTGCTATCTTCGATCTGCTCTCCGCCGCTACAGAGACGCCAAATCTGTTATCTTCAATCTGCTCTTCGTCGCTACAGAGACGCCAAATCTGTTATCTTCGATCTGCTCTCCGCCGCTACAGAGATGCCAAATCATCTTCGATCTGCTCTCCGTAGCTACAGAGACGCCAAATCTGTTATCTTTGATCTGCTCTCCGCCGCTACAGACGCTACAGAGACGCCAAATCTGTTATCTTCGATCTGCTCTCCGCCGCTACAGAGATGCCAAATCATCTACGATCTGCTCTCTACAGCTATAGAGACGCCAAATCTGTTATCTTCAATCTGCTATCTGCCGCTACAGAGACGCCAAATCTGTTATCTTCGATCTGCTCTCCGCAGTTACAGAGACGCCAAATCTGTTATCTTCGCTCTGCTCTCCACCGCTACAGAGACGCCAAATCTATTATCTTTATCTGCTCTCCGCCGCTACAGAGACGTCAAATCTACTATCTTCGATCTGCTCTCCGCCGCTACAGAGACGCTAAATCTGTTATCTTCGATCTGCTCTCCGCCGCTATAGAGACGCCAAATCTGTTATCTTCGATCTGCTCTTCGCCGCTACAGAGATGCCAAATCTGTTATCTTTGATCTGCTTTCCGCCGCTACAGAGATGCCAAATCATCTTCGATTTGCTCTCTACCGCTACAGAGATGCCAAATCTGTTATCTTCGATCTGCTCTCTGCCGCTACAGAGACGCTAAATCTGTTATCTTCGACCTGCTCTCCGCCGCTATAGAGACACCAAATCTGTTATCTTCGATCTGCTCTCCGCCGCTACAGAGACGCCAAATCTGTTATCTTCGATCTGCTCTCCGCCGCTACAGAGACGCCAAATCTGTTATCTTCGATCTGCTCTCCGCCGCTACAGAGACGCCAAATCATCTTGGATTTGCTTCAACGTAAACACGTGAAAGCCAAATCAGCTATGTCTTCGATCTGCTCCCCGTCTGATACAGAGATGCCAAATCATCTTGGATCTGCTTCAACTTAAACACGTGAAAGCCAAATCAGCTATGTCTTCGATCTGCTTCCCGCCTGATACAGAAATGCCAAATCATCTTGGATATCTTCAGCTTGTTGCCCCACTGCTTAAGGGGTTAAGACTTGTGAATTCACCGATTCTACTGCACTGTCCTCTGAGGAACATGATCTGTAAAATTAGTTTCATGTATCCATGCTTATGCCAAATAATTAGGATGCTATGATTGAAATGAATCAAATGCTCCTAACTAAATGTGATGTTTTATGTCAAATAATTAGGATGTTATGAAATGAATCAAATGTTCCTAACTAAATGAATGGTTATGAATGTAGAAATGATATGAGAGTGATTCCTTTTTAAACGCTTAAAGTATCTTTGCTCATAGTTCATGCGGGTTCCCTCATTGATGTACTATCGCGTCTTCTTGCTTAGTTGTTATCTCTGACAGAAAATTTGAAGAAATAGTCATAATTTGGACTACTCTTTTCCTAATGTTTTCCACTTTTGAGTCTGGTTAGTTCTGACTAGTGGCCTTATTTCAGGTCCTTGTACTATTTAGAGACTTTCCAGAGTAATATGCGTAACTTCTTTTGTGTGAATATGATAAGTCCAAAAATCATGATTTCAACAAAAATGCTCGAAAGAGATTATCATAATGGGCAAATGGAATTTTATTAAGTAAAACTTGATGTGAATATATAGGATAACAAATCTGATAAGGTACAAAAAAAGGTGCCCCAGATATCGCAGCACGAGCTTCACTATTCTAATTTTTCGAAGACTCTTTCGAGCTAAATGTGTGTTCAAGAGATCCCCCGTATTTTGTTGATGCCCCAAGATGTACTGTTCTTCCTCTTTAAGGACAAGACTACCACATGCCCTACATTTAAAAATTTAGCTGCCCGATTTTGGGTTTTCAACTCAAAAACCCCTTTGGTCTCAAAGTGCCCTTTTGCGGGTTTTCATCTTGGCCTTTCCATCTTTTTTTTTGGTCTCAAAGCGCCCTTTGCGGGTTTTCACCTCGGCCTTTCCTTTTTTAAGTAAAATACTTCTTGACGGCATCCGAATTTGCGGGATGGGGCAGGTTTTTACCATCCATCTCGGCTAGAATTAATGCTCTTCCGGAGAAAGCTTTCTTCACCACGTAAGGCCCCTCCCAATTAGGCATCCATTTTCCTCGAAAATCTTTCTGTATGGGAAGAATCTTTTTCAAAACTAGGTCTCCCTCATGGAATTCTCTAGGGAGAACCTTTTTGTCATAAGACCGCATCATTCGTTTTTGGTACATCTGACCATGACGGATAGCTCTTAGCCTCTTTTCCTCAATCAAATTCAATTGATCGTATCGAGACTGGATCCATTCTGCTTCGTCTAACTTTAACTCCGACAGCACTCGAAGGGATGGGATCTCGACTTCGATTGGCAAAACTGCTTCCATTCCGTAAACTAAAGAGAAAGGCGTTGCTCCAGTTGAGGTTCTGACTGATGTTCGATAAGCAAAGAGGGCAAATGGTTCTGACTGATGTTCGATAAGCAAAGAGGGCAAATGGTAACTTCTTATGCCAATCTTTGTAGGTCTCAGTCATCTTCCCCATGATCTTCTTAATGTTTTTATTGGTCGTTTCCACTGCCCCATTCATTTTCGGGCGATACGGTGACGAATTGTGGTGTTTGATCTTGAATTAACTGCAGACTTCCACTATCATACTATTGTTCAAGTTTAAGGCATTGTCAGATATAATCCTCTCCGACATTCCGTATCGACATATGATCTCCTTTTTCAGAAATTTGCTCACTGCCGACTTTGTCACGTTGGCATATGAAGCGGCTTCTACCCATTTGGTGAAGTAGTCAATAACCACAAAGATGAACCGATGCCCATTGGAAGCCTTAGGTGATATCGGTCCAATCACGTCCGTACCCCACATAGAGAAAGGCCATGGGGAGACCATGACATGCAGCGGTGAAGGAAGCACATGAATTTTGTCTCCGTAGATTTGGCATTTATGACACCTCTTGGCGTAATTGATACAGTCTCCTTCTATAGTGGACCAATAATACCCAAATCTCATAATTTGTCTGGCCATTGTAAAGCCATTAGCGTGTGTCCCGCAGATGCCTTCATGGACTTCTTCCAAGACTCTCTTAGCCTCTACAGCATTTACGCATCTTAATAGCACTTGATCCTTTCTTCTTTTGTATAGGATCTCTCCATTTAAGACGTACTCGATGGCCAATCTTCTCAGTGTCCTTTTTTCATTCTCGCCTGCCTGGTCCGGGTACTCACAATTCTTCACGTATTGTAATATATTGTGATACCAAGGGTGATCATCTTTTTCCTCATCCTCCTCAATACTGTAACAGTGGGCCGGAGTTTCATAAATACTCATCCGGATGGGTTTGACATCTTCTTGTTTGTTCACCTTGATCATGGAAGCTAAGGTGGCTAAAGCATCGGCCATCCGATTTTCATCTCGTAAGGTGTAATGAAGGTAATGTCATCAAACTCTTTGACCAATTCAAGGACCGCTCGATAGTCGATCAACTTGGGGTCTCGGTCTTCCATTCTCCCTTGAGTTGATAAATCACTAGCGCAGAATCCCCATACACCTCTAGCACTTTAATCTTATGTTCTATGGTCGCACGGATACCCATGATGCACGCTCAGATTCCGCCATGTTATTCGTACAATCAAAATTCAATTTACTAGTGAATGGATAATGATTTCCTCTTGGGGATACCAAGACTGCCCCGATTCCATTACCCACAGCATTTGATGCCCCATCAAAGTTTAGTTTCAAGGAAGCTCTTCCGGGTCATCTTCTTCAGTGGTAGCAACACACATTAGGTCTTCATTCGGGAAGTCAAAGTTCAAAGGCTCGTAGTCTTCCAAGGCTCTACTGGCCAGAAAATCTACTATTGCACTTCCTTTTATTGCTTTCTGGTTCACATAGACTATGTCGAATTCAGAAAGTAGAATCGCCATCGTGCCATCCTTCCATTCAAAGTCGTTGACTCCATCGATACTTCAAGGGTCCAATTTTGAGATAAGCCAAGAGGTGTGATATAACATATATCGCCTCGCCTCTTGGGTTGTCCAAATTAGGGCACAACACAACTTCTATCGACGGGTACCGCCTCACATTCTCGTGAACTTTTATCGAGATAGTAAATAGCTTTTTCTTTCCTCCCCGACTCGTCATGTCGACCCAATACGCATCCCATGGAGTTTTCGAATACTGCCAAATACAGTATCAATGGCTTATCGGGGTTAAGTGGCATCAGCACCGGGGCGTTGGATAAATACTATTTGACTTTGTCGAAAGCCCTTTGGCATTCTTCATCCCATTCACCTGGGTTATGTTTCTTGAGGAGGCGAAAGACAGGGTCACATTTCTCGGTCAGTAGTGAAATGAACCGAGCAATGTAATTTAATCTTCCTAGAAAGCCTCGAACTTCTTTCTGAGTGCGCGGTGGGGATAGCTCTTGTATGGCTTTAACTTTGTCTGGATCAATCTCAATCCCTTTCTCACTAACCACCAATCTGAGCAACTTTCTAGACTTGACTCCAAAGGTACATTTGGCGGGGTTGAGTTTTAGCTGAAACTTCCTCAACCTCAAGAATAATTTTCCTAGGACTTGTATGTACTCCTTCTCTGTTCGAGACATAGCTATCATGTCATCCACATAGACCTCGATTTCTTTATGTATCATGTCATGAAAAAGGGTTACCATGGCTCTTTGATAAGTTGCCCCCGCATTCTTCAATCGAAACGGCATCACCTTATAACGGAACGTGCCCCACATGGTTACAAATGTGGTTTTCTCCATATCTTCAGGATGCATCTTGATCTGGTTATATCCCGAAAAATTGTCCATGAATGAAAACAGTGAGTGTCCCGCCGTGTTGTCCACTAGGGTGTCAATATGAGGTAGTGGGAAATTGTCTTTTGGGCTGGCTTTATTCAAATCTCTGTAGTCCACACACATTCGCACTTTTTCATCTTTCTTAGGGACAGGGACGATGTTGGCTACCCAATCTGAGTATTTTACCACCTTCAAGAATCCAGCGTCAAACTGCTTTCAAACTTCTTCCTTTATTTTCAGCAAGACGTCGGGCCTCATTCTTTGGAGTTTTTGCTGAACAGGCTTACACTATTCTTTTATGGGGAGTCGGTGCACCACGATGTCAGTGTCCAACCCGGGCATATCTTGGTATGACCATGCGAAGACATCTTTGAATTCTTGAAGTAAATCAATAAGGTCTCCCTTCATCTCCGCAGTAATACATGTTCCGATCTTCACCTCTTGTCCTTCTCCTAAGCTCACAATTTCAACTGATTCTTTGTGAGGTAGGATTTGTTTCTCATCTTGTTCTACCATCCTCAACAAATCAGGAGATAGGTTCTGACCTTGGTCATCTTCAAAATCCCGAGAATCATCCATACATACATCTTGCTCGAAAGGAAATTCGAGTCGCTAGCAATGTCACTCGATTATTAATATCCGGGGACTGTTATGAGGATTTAAGGCGATACAAAGAATTAAAAGAATTCAAACATTTATTTACGTGATATGATTATGAATGACGAATGAAAGAATATTTAGAAGAATGTTTCAAGAATAAAAGAATTCGAAAGTAATCATTTGTATGGTTATGAATGGAATTGAAAGGACGAGATAACATTTGCTCAAAAATGATAATAACCGTGCATTTTATTGAAATGTCGTTTTTAAACATCGGCCTATTTCACAAAAGATTCTTATTACTCCTAGGCCTAAAGCAATAAGTGTGTTTTGGACATTACTCTGAATCCGTTCTAAAAGCTACAGGAATCTCTTCCACAGTCCAGTTGTCCAGAACACTTCCAGGCGTGCAGAGGCAAATGCCCGACAAATTCTCTCCTCCAGTCTCCTCTTCGCATATGACGTTGATGTCCAAGCTTTCCAGTCTTTCTTCTATAGCTCCCGTCATTGGTGTGTCTTTCTCGGGATGAATGATTCCCCCGGACACAAATGTTTTCGATATATGGGGGAATGTCTTTGGTTCCCACTTGATTTTCTCCCCCGTTAATCGAGCTCTTCTTCTTTCTTGCTTCTTTCCCAGCTCCCTTCTCCTTTGTTTCGCATCCGGCTTAAATCCTAAACCGAAGCGGTCTCTCTTGTCTTTCGACATTGGCGTTTCAACCCTTCCTTGCAGATGTCTCCCAAGTCCTCTTCCGGGTAGGGCTCTTTTTCCAATCGTTAACTGGAGGCTCATCCTCGTGGTTTTGGACAATTTTGGCACCAAAATTTTACTTCCCTCAGTGATGAAGGTTGCATTAACAAATTCTAAAGATCGAAATAAACATTCTATTGCTTCGTCATCTGTCTCCAAATAGGGCGCATTATTACTTACAGTTGCAATGATATCCTCTTCAGCATTGATCGTTATCAACCTCCCCTCTGATACCAGCTTCAACTTTTGATGTAACAAAGAAGGCACTGCCCCAGCTGAATGTATCCAGGGCCTTCCCAATAAGAAATTATATGAGGGCTTGATATCCATTACTAGGAAATCCACCTCATATATGTTTGGCCCAATCTGAAGAGGTACCTCGATTCTGCCCATCACCTTTATCTCCGTGCCGTTAAATGCCTTCACTATATTCTGGCACTCCTTCATGTAAGAGCTGTCTACAGGTAATCTATTTAGTGTGGTCAACGGCAGGACGTTCAAAGTCGATCCGTTGTCAATCAGTATGCCTGGCAGCGTATGCCCTTTACAGCGCGTGGTAATGTGCAATGCTTTAGTCGACCCCATGCCACCAGGTGGTATCTCATCGTCATTGAAGAAGCTATAGTTGTCAGCACTTATGTTACTAACCAATCGGTCCAGTTTGTTAACGGAGATATCATTGGCAACATACGTTTCATTCAAAACCTTCATTAGCGCGCTGCGATAAACTTTCGAGCTTAGAAGCAAGGCCAGCACTGAGATACGAGCTGGTTGTTTACGTAGCTATTCCACCACGCTGTATTCACTATGCTTTAAGAATTTTAAAAACTCCTTAGCCTCTTCTTCGTTAACTAGCTCATTGACAGGAAGTTCAGATTTGGTCATTTTTTCCTTCACCCCTTCGACCACTAGGGCTTTTCCTTTTACGGGCTGTGTCTTCTCACTTGCTGTATCGTAACGTCTCCAGATACGTGTATAGGAGCCTCTATCTTGGTCTTCTTTTAAAGTGTCGACCAGGCTTTCCTTCCCCAGAATTGTCACATTACAATCATAATTCCATGGGACCCTTTTGCTATCTTTGTAAGGGAAGACTACAGGTCTCTAGATTATGACCCTTGGTGGTAGTTGAATTCTAGCTTTATTATTTTTGGGTCTCGATATGATAACTACAGGGCAGTTAACTATTTGATTTTGTACCGTCGACTCTCCCTCCTACGCACATATGTCTCCCTCTACGGGGTTTTTAGTCTCTTCATAGAATTCTATTTCCTTATTGTTCATCATGTTCTACACTAGGGCCTTGAACTCCACACACTCTTGGATTTCATGCCCCACCTCATTTTAGAACTCGCAGTAGTTCCTCTCTTCTTTGGATTCTCTTCCTAAATCCAACGCGATCAAACCTCTCATGACCATATCCCTCCACACTTGTCTCAACGGAGTCCTGACTTTCGCAACCTCACACTTAATCTTCTTGTTTTTGCCTTCGCTTATCCCGTTCACTCCTTGGTCGGTGTGATTGGGGAGTGGGTTTCCTGCTACATTGGGTATGACTGAGTCATCAAATCTCACGGTTCCCACCTTAATGAGTCTTTCGACCACTTTCTTGAATGCAGTGCAATTTTCGATTGAATGCCCGGTAATTCCCGCGTGGTATTCACATTGGGTGTTTGTGTCATACCATTTGGGATACGGGGGCTGCAGTGGCTCCAGGTAGAAAGGGGATACCACATGAGCGTTGAACAGGTTCTGGTACAACTCCCTATACGTCATAGGTATAGGGGTGAATTGTGGCCTTTCTGTGTTCTTCCTTGCATTGAATTCAGGGCTTTGTTGATTGGTGGTCACCATTTTGGGTTAATTTATGGTAAATGATTTAGACCGCCCTTTGTTGAATGTGCTCGTGTTGTTCACTTCATTATCCTTTTTCCTCGGGACTGACTTCTTAGCACTCTCTCCCAATTCTATCTTGCCCCTCCTTACAGCATTTTCGATCATTTCTTCCGTCATCACTATGTCAGAGAAGCTCTTGGTGGCGCTTCCCAACATATGACTGATAAAAGGGGCTTTCAAGGTGTTAATAAAGAGCATTGTTGTCTCTTTTTCTAGAAGTGGGAGCTGAACTTGTATGGCCACCTCTCTCCACCTTTGTGCATACTGTCTGAAACTTTCATTTGAATTTTTTTCCATATTCTGGAGAGTGATCCGATCGGGGGTCATGTACGTCACATGATTGTATTGCTTTATAAAGGCCTGAGCCAGGTCCTTCTATGAGTTAATCTTGGCTCGACTCAGTTGGTTGTACCACTTAGACACCGTTCCAACCAGACTATCTTGAAAGCAGTGGATTAGTAGCTAGTCATTGTTAACATATCCAGTCATTCGCCTGTAAAACATGGTGATGTGGGCTTCAGGGTAGCTTGTTCCATTGTATTTCTCGAATTTAGGCATTTGAATTTAAGGGGGAGGACTAAATCTGGGACCAAGCTCAGATCCTTGGCATCAATTCCTTGATGATGATCCGCGCTCTCCATGGCTTTCAATTTCTCTTCAAGCCGTCTACACCGTTCTTCTAATTGTTTTTGTAAATCCATTCTTGCTTTTTCCTCTTCAGCCACTTCATCCAAGTCGAGAACAAGCGGATAGTTCGGGTTGTTGACAAAGTTAGAGCCTGAGCCGGTTTAGAAGTTCATCGGAATTGAAGCTCCGACCTGAACTTGCTAGGGCATGATTGTGACCGATGGTTTTTGTAGGCTAATCTCGGGCTTCATCGGTATATGCATTGGAGTAAAGCCAGGGGGGTATTGGAGATCTTCATTGATTTCCTCAACTTGGTCCATGGAGCCCTTTCCCTTATCTATTCCTCTTAACAGTAATTTGGATAACTGGGACATCATCTCTCTCTGAGACTCCATCATTTGCTCTTCATCTCTCGTTGAATTTTGGCTAGCTACTCTTCTATCTGGGACTGCATTTGTTCTTGCATGTCCTTTTGCATTTGCTCTAATTTCTCGAGGTTCTTATCCATTGATTTTTTTCTTGTACTGTAGGGGTGCGTGGTTGGTTGGTTTTCATTGGTTTCCAGGTTACTGAAATAATTTTTAATTAATTAGAAAACTCTTATGACCTTTAATGCATGATGATATGATGTAATGCAAATGTATGAATGCAAAGGAGGCATCAATTTTGATTCAATTGCCCTTAGAAAATTTCACTTTGAAAATAAAATCTTTTACATAAGGTCGAGTTACAGATAACATCTCACTCTAACACCCAAAGTCCTAATTTTTCTAAGCAACGAGGCCAGCTCTTATCCGCGATCTGACTCCAACTCATACTTCACGCTCAGTGTGTCCGTCTGAACTGCTAAAGTTTGCAAGTAGTATGCTACTTCTCGAATCTGGGTTATGGCTTCCCCCATAAAGTAATCTATGTTTCTGACTTGGTCTTGCGCATGGTGAAGCTACTCTTTCCAACGATCCTCGTTTGCCTTGAAAAACTGGATCCGCATCTCGCAGTTCTGCAGTGAAGCATCTAACTCTTCTATCCTTCTTTTCATTTCTTCTATCTTGCTCAAGCTTGCCCTCAACTCTATTGCGGTGTTGCAGTTTCGATACTGATGCAGAGGCTTCTCGAGTTCTGCCACTCTAGCACTTAATTCCCCTCGCTCATTTCTGCTTACAGACAGACTTTTCTCCAAATCTTCATTTCGTGATTGAGCTTCTCGAAATTTTCTTTCCCACCAATCGGTATTGGCTTTTTCTTCTTGAATTTCATGGCGCCATTGTTCGGAAATCTTACCTAAACCCGCAGTCCTCATAGATAGACGCAGCTTCTTGTAGTCTATCTTCAAGCTGTTTAGGTCTTCTTCGGCCTTAGTTTTTCCTTTTCTCCATTTCTCAGCCTCTGACCTCTGAGCATCAGCGTCTAACCTTAGATGCATCTTCTCTTCTTCTAACTGTTCGATCTTCTTCCCGAGCTCCGAATTTTTCTTCTCGAAATCTTGCCTTATAATTTCCAATTCTGATGGGGCGACATGTAATTATTCCCTGATAGGTCGAGCATTCTCCAAGCTGGGCCTAGGAATATTATCATTAATCCTCTTCTTAAACCACTCGCTATACTCGGGCGTTACCATGAAACCGACGGCTAACCTCTTCATCCAACAAGTTTGCTTCCAAGCATCCGATAACTCTCGAAGTCTCTTCTTATAATGAGCACCTTTAAATGAGAATTCACTCTGAGCAAGCCCATAGGTCATGGGTACAAACTGCCTCGACTTATATTGCCTCAAGGCTAACAGTGGAGTATACCCGATAGCTCCCCAAATTCCTAACAATGGCACCCAATCAAAGTTACCACATCGGTACATGATCTCGTTAGAAACCATCCAATAAGCTCTCCACTCAATATCCCTCTCATTGAGGTTCTGAAGAATGTCCATCCACTTCTCCTCTGAGATATCCTCTCTCCTCTGTATAGCTACTTCTTCTTTTAACGGGAAATAACCCTCTGAGAAGACTCGATAGAAAACTTTGTCTACCTTCCAAAAGTGCCCGTGGAACCATGCCATCAATAATTGTGCACATCCAATGAATCGCCCCTTGCCTGTCTTCCGAAATGAGCTCAAAGATCTGAACGTTTCTGCCAATATTGCCGGTACCAGTGTGATTCCCTTTTCAAGGCGATCAAACAAGTCAATAACTGCCTCGTCCACGTGTCTCAAAGCCTTAGGAAAGATCACGAATCCGTAGATGCTTAAGGAAAATATATCAACCCTCTTTCTTTCATCTGGATGTGTCAAGATCAAATCTCGCAAATTCTCCCAAGGGATACATTTACTATCTCCTTTTTGCTGAATCCGAGTAGTGACCCAAGGCTCGCTCATCCCAGAAATGCTCATTAGTTTTTTCACGAAAGTCTGACTACTAAAAACCTGAGCATAAGTCTTCCAGACCTGAATTTTGGGACACCTAAGCAAAGTAGTGTATTCCTCCATGATAGGTACCAAATCCGTTTCTCCAAAAGTGTAACACTTGTACGCAGAATTCCAAAATTATACCAAGGCTCGGAATAAATTCTTATCCACTCAAATGTCTAGCAGGTAGGATACGTCACCAAAATTTTGGTAAAACGATTGCTTGATTCCTTCATTCCAACTAGCCCAAATGTCTCTCAACTCTTGCAGCTCGTTCTGTACTATATTGACGCGAGTGAAATCTTGCAGCTCCGATACATACCCTTCTTCTAAGCTATCCCCTCTCTCCGATTGTAGCCTCTCCGACTATGCACGAACGGTCGCATTATCCTCGACTTTACTAAGAAATTCATTCTCCATGTCCAATTTTCTAACTTAGTAATTGAATACGGATTAACGCCTCCTTTAGTATGCAATGTTATGCAAAAAAAAAACAAAACAAAACAAAACACCGGTTAGTGTCAATAATAGCTATTATGACGCATATACGGGTAAGTACTAAGGCTCGGCGCGGCTTTACCCAAGGATGGTTCCTAAGGTTCACTATATGCGGTTTAGTTCTAGAGATAAGGTACCCGAACCAGCAGATTCCTCAATCCTCACCTATTATAGGCTCATATAGATCGAGTTTGGCTCGGGGGGATACATTTCCCTATGACCATGCGGAGATGAAAATCTCACGAAATCATAGGTACGGATATACCCTGGAAGCAATCCACTAGCCCATGCGGAGGTGAAAACCTCACGAAAGCATAGTTCCTTACTCCCAACTTAGAAGGTGTAACCACAGTGGTCATGCAATGCCATGCAATATTATTCTATGGGACTTGAACCAAAACGAATGAAGAAAAAGGATCGTCTATTAAAAACCAAATTTTAAATTTTCAACAAAAGGACAGAAAATAATCAATTTTGCGGCTTGACTCTCTTATTGTCCCCAGTGGAGTCGCCAAGCTATCGAAACCATTTTTTTTTTTCGATTTAAAAATGATGGATCGACTTTTTGGAAAGCGAAAATGGAGTCGCCACCAATCTTTTCTTGTTTAGGTGTGATCGGATCACCTAGAAATTTGAGTTGTTTTAATAAAACATTTTGGTTTACTAAAACAATGATTTTGGTCTACGAAAATATGAGAAAATAGGCTCGGAGTTTACACGTATGAGGAAGGATTAGCACCCTCGTTACGCCCAAAATTGGTACCAAATCAATTAAATATCGTCCTTTTGTCTAAAATTAAAATGATTTTGAAATGTGGTTCTTGTTAATAACATTTGAATAACCCGAGTCCTTTGCCAAAAATCTTCTTGTTTCGACGCTCAAAATTTATAATTCGAAAATAACAAAAGGATGCCCAACTATTTGGTCCAACAAAAATCGATACCCAACTTAGTAGGGCACGATTCCTCAATTTCCAAATATTGACCATTGCCTCACCTTGGAAGATATGAGTGAAATTTGAAGAGACATTCGATTATTTTGAACAAACGGAGATTGCAACCCAACACGATAGGGCACTATTCCCTAATTGCCAAACATCGAACATTTCTTTCATTTTAAAGAGTTTTTAGAAACGTGAGTGAAATTCCAAAGGATCTTCAATTGTTTTGAACAAATGAAAAGCACAACCCAAGCACGATAGGACACAACATTTCAAATCCTCGATGCAAGATCATTTTATAATTTCCAAAACTCATGCTTTTGAAATTTCAAAAGGATATTTAGTTATTTAGGTTAAACAAGAAAAATTGAAACCTAGTAAGTTAGCGTACTATTTTCTTGAATTTCCTAAATTCAAATATTACCTTATTTTAATTTGAAAAAACATGGATTTAAATCTCGAGAGAATATTTATTTGGTCAAAGTAAAATCGAAACCCAACACGTTAGGGCACAATTTCTAATTACCAAACACGAAATATTACCTCGCTTTGAAATTTTATTTTTATTTTTTTTAAAAGGGAGTGATTATGGAAACAAACTTGCAACGTATTTATTCGATTCATTTGAAGCAAAGAAAATGAAATGAATAATTTGTCAGCAAATAGGTTGATTTCAAGCAAATAGGTTGGCAATCTCAATCATAATATAATACATGGAGATGCAAAACAAAGTAACAAATATGGAAAACATATATCAATAATATATTATACAATTTTTGAAAAGTACAAACACGAAAATTGAAACATGCCCAATGATAATAATCTTACCACATACACTATTTAACGTTTCTAACTAATGGTTAAATAAAATCTATTTTAAGAAAAATATTTTAAAAGGTAATAAAAATGTTAAAACAAATAAACTTGGAACGAACAATTTAAAAGTAGCTAAATTATATATATATATATATATATATATATATATATATATATATACACACACATAAACAGATAATACATGCAAAAAATTTACAATAGATCGTAAAATAAATAAAAATAAAAATAAATAATACATAAAGTATATAAAGTTTAACATATAAATGAGCTTCAAAATAAGTATTATAAGAGGAAATTTAAAGTTAGTGTTATGCAAAATAATTTAAAACTAAAATTCAAAAAATATATATATGTATATAAATATATTATGTGCATAGCAATAGTAATGTGTACCTATATAAAATTTTAAAACGAATAATGTACATATTAACAAGTTGTAACATAGATGAATTATATAAATGCAACCATGTAAGAATATACAAAAGAATATAAGAATGACATACTATATAATATAAATCAATAATTATACAAAATAATTTGAAACAAGATTTACTTACCAACAATTAACAAGATACATAAAGCATAAAACTTAATATAAACATTGTATATAAAAAAAAAAGTAATATAGGCAAGTGTTTGAAATAAACAAAGTATAATTTAAAATTGGGGAATAAATGGTATACATAAATAGATTTAAAGGAAAAATATAAACATGTTTGCAAGAGAATTCAAATAAGTAATTCAATTAAATTATGTATATATATATATAATAAAGAAAATAAAATAAAATAACAAAATGAAAAATGAACAAAGGGAATACAAGAAATTAAAATCAACCTTTTTTGCTTTGGATTTTTGATCTCTATGTGAAAATACAATTTTTTTTATCCCTCCTTCTCCTTTACATTTAGTTTTATGATGGCTTTTATAGCCTTGTTACAACATTTTTTTATTATTATTTACTATCTTTTCTTTTTACAAGTGGTAGACAAAAGAGGACTAGGGCGGCACATAGGGTGAAGAGGTTAGGTTTTTTTCTTTTTCTTCATTTTTTTATTTTTTTTATTTTTTATTTTGGGTTGTATTTGGGCTTGGGGTATTTTGGGTTTTAGTTGAGTTTTGGTATTTGGGTTGTGACTTTATTGGGCCCCGGGCAAAATTTGGGTCTTACAATATCTATTGCATGTGAAATTGTCATGGTCATGACATGTTAGAAATGTTTAAGTGCCTAATTTTTCCACGTTGTATGCTATTGTATAAGTATGCGTGCATGTGTTGTGAGGGGGACAAAATGGCTTGGAAAATAGCCTTGTATTTGTCCACACAGGTAGACACACGGGCGTATGTCTAGGTTGTGTGTGACACACAGTCCGCCCAGGGGCGAAGCCAAGGGGGCTGGCATGGGCCCCGACTCCCCCAAAAACGTAAAATTACATTGTAGGCCCTTAAAATTTTTTAAAAATTTTAAATTAGTAAAGGTAAAATTGCACTTTGGCCCCTCTAAAATTATAAAAATTTGATTTAATCATTTATAAATTGTAAAAATATAAACTATAAAAAATTAAAATTTCATCCGCCCCCCTAAAAAATTTTTCTGGCTTTGCCCTTGGGTCTGCCCCCATGGGCGTGTTGTCCAGCCATGTCCCCTCCACCTAAGTTTTTTTTTAAGTCAATATGCATGGTAGTAAGCACACGGGCAAGAGACACGGCCATGTGTCTTAGCCGTGTGAAGGACACAGCCATAGGACACGGGCGTGTGCCTTGGCCGTGCGACTTCAAATTGTTCATAACCAAATTGGCAAAATGTCCAAGTTTTTGGACATGAGTTTGGGACACAGGCGTGTCCCTAGCACACAGGCGTGTGGAGCCTTAAAGCATGAAATATTTTTAAGTTTTTCTTAAGTTCTCGATTTAGTCCCGAACTGTCTCTAATGCATGTTTTGGGCATCGTAAGCTCGTTTAAGGGACAAAATGTATGTGAAATGAAAAGTTTAAAATTGATCAAAATTTTACGGGCTGAGTTTATATAGTTGGTTGAGTTTAAGTCCGGTATCACCTCGAACCCTGTCCCGGCGTCGGATACGGGTGAGGGGTGTTACATACTCTTTTGGCGAGTGAGAATTTTAGCAATTTCCCTAAATTTTTTATGTTCCTCTCTTTCCACTATTTCCATTTCTTTTTTCCATTTTCTGTTCCTCTAATGTTATTTTTCTTCTTCTTTCTTTCTATTTCATTTTCTTTTCTTTCTTTTACATTTGTTGCCATATTCCCTTGTGTCGTCTCTTGCTACTATTTTGTTATTGCTGACCTATCTTCTGTTGTGCTGCCATTTAAACTGTATTGGTGTTATTAAAATCTTCAGGTAAGAATAATTCGTTTCATTTTAGGGTGGTTGTCTTGATATCTTTGGAAGCTATTTTGGTTTCATTAGTTGTAATTTTGCTAAGGGTGGTTTGTGAGGCATTTACTCTCCTAGCGAGTGAGAATTTTAGCAATTTCCCCAAATTTTTTATGTTCCTCTTTTTTCACTACTTCTATTTCTTTTTTCCATTTTTTGTTCCTCTAACGTTATTTTTTCTACTTCTTTCTTTCTGTTTCATTTTTCTTTCGTTTCTTTTACATTTATTGCCATATTCCCTTGTTTTCGTCTCTTGTTATTGTTTCTTCATTGTTAACCTATCTTATGTTGTGCTGCCATTTAGACTGCGTTGTTGTTATTAAAATCTTCAAATAAGTATAATTAGTTAGTTTCATTTTAGGGTGGTTGTCTTGATATTTTTGGAAGGTCTTTTGGTTTCATTAGTTTTGATTTTGCTAGGATGGTACGTGAGAGGTTTACTCTTCTGGTGAGTGAGAATTTTAGTCATTTCCCCTAATTTTTTATGTTCCTCTCTTTCCACTACTTTCATTTGTTTTTCCCATTTTCTGTTCCTCTGACGCTATTTTCTTCTTCTTCTTTCTTTCTATTTTGTTTTCTTTTGTTTCTTTTACATTTGTTGCCATATTCCCCTGTTGTCATCTCTTACTACTGTTTCTTCATTGTCGACCTATCTTCTATTGTACTGCCATTTAAACTGCGTTGGTGTTATTAAAATCTTCAAGTAAGTATAATTAGTTAGTTTTCTTTTAGGTTGGTTGTCTTGATATCTTTAAAAAGTATTTTGGTTTCATTAGTTGTGATTTTGTTAGAGGTGGTTTGTGAGGCGTTTACTCTTCAGTGAGTAAGGATATTAACAATTTCCCTAAATTTTTTATGTTCTTCTCTTTAAGGATATTAGCAATTTCCCTAAATTTTTTATGTTCTTCTCTTTCCACTACTTCCATTTCTTTTTTCCCATTTTTTGTTCCTCTAACGTTATTTTCTTCTTCTTCTTTCTTTTTGTTTCATTTTTCTTTCATTTCTTTTACATTTGTTGCCGTATTCCCCTGTTGTCGTCTCTTGCTATTATTTTTTCATTGTGACCTATCTTCTGTTGTGTGGCCATTTAGCCTACATTGGTGTTATTAAAATCTTTAGGTAAGTATAATTCGTTAGTTTCGTTTTAGGGTGGTTGTCTTGATATCTTTGTAAGGTCATTTAGTTTCATTAGCTGTGATTTTGCTAGGGTGGTTCGTGAAGTGTTTACTCTTCTGACGAGTAAGGATTTTAGCAATTTCCCCAAATTTTTTATGTTTCTCTCTTACCACTACTTCCATTTCTTTTTCCCATTTTCTATTCCTCTAACATTATTTTCTTCTTTTTTATTTCTTTCTATTTTATTTTCTTTTGTTTCTTTTACATTTGTTACTATATTCTCATGTTGTCGATTCTTGTTATTGTTTCTTCATTGCTGACCTATCTTCTGTTGTGCTGCCATTTAGACTATGTCGGTGTTATTAAAATCTTTAGGTAAGTATAATTCGTTAGTTTCATTTTAGAGTGGTTGACTTGATATCTTTGGAAGGTCTTTTGGTTTCATTAGTTGTGATTTTGCTAGGGGTGGTTCCTGATGTGTTTACTCTTCTGGCGAGTGAGAATTTTAGCAACTTCCGTAATTTTTTTATGTTCCTCTCTTTCCACTACTTCTATTTCTTTTTCCCATTTTTTGTTCTTTTAACATTATTTTCTTCTTCTTTTTTCTTTCTGTTTCATTTACATTTGTTGCCATATTCCTCTGTTGTCGTCTTTTTCTATAGTTTTTTCATTGCTAACCTATCTTCTATTATGCTGCAATTTAGTTTCGTTTTAGGGTGGTTGTCTTGATATCTTTGGAAGGTCTTTTGGTTTAAGTAGTTGTGATTTTGCTAGAGGTGGTTCGTGAGGCGTTTACTAGGGGTGGTTCGTGAGGCGTTTACTCTTCTAGTGAGTGAGGATTTCAGCAATTTCCCCAAATCTTTTACGTTCCTTCTTTCCATTTCTTCAATGTCTTTTTCCAATTTTTTGTTCCTCTAACGTTATTTTTTTCTTCTTCTTTCTTTCTATTTCATTTTCTTTCATTTATTTTACATTTTTTACCATATTCCCCTGTTGTCGTTTCTTGCTATTGTTTCTTCATTGCAGACCTATCTTCTGTTGTGTCGCCATTTAGATTGTGTTGGTGTTATTAAAATCTTCAGGTAAGTATAATTCGTTAGTTTCATTTTAGGGTGGTTGTCTTGATATCTTTGAAAGGTCTTTTGGTTTCATTAGTTGTGATTTTGCTAGGGTGGTTCGTAAGGCGTTTACTCTTCTAGCAAGTAAGGATTTTAACAATTTCCCCAATTTTTTTTGTATTCCTCTCTTTCCACTACTTCCATTTCTTTTTTCCAATTTTCTGTTCCTCTAACGTTATTTTTTTCTTCTTCTTTCTTTCTATTTCATTTTTATTTTGTTTCTTTTAAATTTGTTACCATTTTCCCTTGTTGTTATCTCTTGCTATTATTTCTTCGTTGCCAACCTATCTTCATTTGTGCCACCATTTAGAATGCGTTGGTGTTTTCAAAATCTTCAGGTATAATTCGTTAGTTTCATTTTAGGGTGGTTGTTTTGATATCTTTGTAGGGTCTTTTGGTTTCATTAGTTGTGATTTTGCTAAGGGTGGTTCGTGAGATGTTTACTCTTATGGCAAGTGAGGATTTTAGCAATTTCTTTTCACTTCAAGGGTAAGTTTTCATAACATCTGGAAGGGGTTGGTTTCAGTATTAAGGTTGAAAGTCTTATGCTATTGGACGAGTTAGCATTTGAATTTTGGTGTTTTGATGCTTATTAGATCATTTTGGATGTTGGTTTTAGGGTTTGGGAATGTGTCCTATCAAAAGTTTTTAGAAAGAATCCAGGTGTGTGGTTGATTTTGTAAAAATAGCAAACGGTAAAAAGTCAAAAAACTCACTATTTAGCTATTTGGCAGGCCGTATGGAAAATAGTGTAAAACACATGGCCGTGTTCCAAGTCATATGCTAGACCGTGTGGACCACATAGTCTGGGCTATTTGGGTTGTGTGGGCCACATAGGTTGGACCTTTTGGGCTAGGTGGGCCACACGGTGTGTAAGCCATTTTTTAGAAATTTCACTTCGGGTCGTATTTATTTATGATGCGTATTTGGCCCTTTGGGTTCCATATTGCATAAATAAGACTTGTAAACATGATATCTGTTAATGTGATACTATAAGTAATGTAGAAAAGGTATGTGATTTTTATATGCATGATTTGTATACTAATAATTTTGATAGCATGTTTCTCTTTTGCCATGTTTGTATATGAGCATATGGTGTCCGATTATGTTAATTTGTATATTTCTGAATATGCTATGTGACCATACATGTAACATTATGGCAAAACTGATTGGCTTTTTTTAAAATTGTGAGACATTTGTTCTACAAAATGTGGAATTCCATGCCTTCTGATTTCTGTTATTGTACAATTGCTTATCTTACATGCTTTTCATTCAGATTCTATATTTGCTTTCCATGTCACTTTGCATGAGGTTGGGATAATATTGTAAGGAGGAAGTTCTAGCAGTTTAATGATCTACACTCTCTAGTGGTGTATCCACAATTCTGTCTAGAACCTTATCTGCAATTATTGTGGCTTGACCACACATATCTGTTTTGACAGCTTAGCTACAATATAGTGGTGTGACCACATATATTTGATCTGGTAATTTAACTGTAACTCTGGTGGCATAGTCCACACAAGGGCGTAGCCAGGGGGTTGGCATGGGCCTCGGCCCCCCTAAAATGTAAAATTACATTTTAGGCCCTTGAAATTTTTTAAAAGTTTTAAATTAATAAAGGTAAAATTGCACTTTGGCCCCCTAAAATTATAAAAATTCGATTTAATCCTTTACAAATTATAAAAATATAAACTATAAAAAATTAAAATTTCATTCGGCCCCCCTAAAAAAATTTTCTGGCTTCGCCCCTGAGTCCACATTTATCTGTTGGTGTGTTTTGGAAGGACGAGTTCTGGGGAACTCTAATTTGGTGTGTAGTGGAGTTGGGTAGGAAGTTTTCTGAAAAATCTGCATTTTGATTTCTGAAAGTATTGCATTGATATAATCATGCATGCACGATTTTGCCATGCGAGTTTGATGAGATTCTCTGCAATGTTTGATTGGTTATTATGTTATTTGTGCTTTTGCTTGGGTTTAGCTACACACTGAGCGTCTTAGCTCACTCCTCTGTATTTGACTTTTTTGGATATTCAGCAAATTTATGATCAGACGACGTGCGGGAGCTCAGATTGTTTTCTCAGTTAATTTAATATGATGGTTTACGTTTTAACTTTTCTAGACTTTTGGACTGTAAACCTGTTTTTAGAATTTGTTTTTGGTTTTTGTTTTGCTTGACGACTTTTGGTATTTTAACGTAAAACTGCAAAATCATACGAATTGACAAATTGAAATTCGGTTTTCAATTAAAACTCTAAAAGTATTTCGTTGTTAAGCAAAGAAAGTGATTAAGCGATATTACTATAAAACTAAGGTTTTTGAGTACAAGGATTTTCTTAAAATATATGTGAGAGTTTTGTCAAAATTTTATACTTTTGTAAAACACACTATGTTAGATGAAATCCAAAATTTTTAAACGAGATGATGTAATTCCTCACTATCTAATCTTAATATCTAGGCGAATTTAAAGTGTTACAATCAATACCCTATACATTAATATTTTTCAAATAAAGCATATATTGATACCTCACAACAAAAATGTATTTAAAATAAGTATGCAATAATTTATTAATTGTTCATATAATGTATATTTAAAATAAAATAAATAAAAAAGACATTAAGCATATCTATATACTTATATAAAAAGGTCTTAAATGATTCTATCTTGACACATCTTTTTTTTCGTATGCAATATAACAATAAAAATTCAGTATTCATCCCTCTACTATGCCACCATTTAGAATTTAATTTTAGTGTTTTAATTTGAGATAATTTAATCATTTATTTTATCAATAATATTAATTATTTTAAACAATTAACAACATGAACTATTTCGATGCTATCATGAATTTATTTCAAAATATAATTTCAACCTACACATAAAAATTCTATTTCAGTATGATAAAGTTTGAAATAAATATTTTAAGAAAAACTTCAATTTAAGCATTCTAAACAAAATAATTAAGAGTAGCAACTATTTGGCCTAACTAAAATTAAAAAACTAAATCATATTAAATTAAAGTATGGATATTAAAACTTAAATTTAAACATTGTAGAGTTGGAGAAGATCTTTGCCCCAACAAATTTTGAGAAATTTTAATTTCTCCTTGAATTCTTTTGAAAATTTTAATTAGGCCCTAAAATTTTTAAAAATTTCATCTCTCCATTAGGTCTCCTCAAATTGTTGAAAATTCTCATTATACTTTTTATTTATTTTTATTTTAATTAAGCACATTTAATTTTTTTGAAAATTCTTTTAATCTCACAAAAACTTTAAAACTTTTAATTAGGCCCTCATTTTAAAAACTTATTCTCATTAAACCCTTAAATTTTTTAAAATTTTACTAGCACCTCCTAAAAAACTTAATCCTATGATTCACCATTGTAGTAGAAGTTGGTCATTTGATTTAATAAAATTTATTTTAAAAATTATATTAATTAAATTTTAATTAATAAAAATAATTTCATTATTTCAATCATAAAATATTACAATATAATTAAAATTATATAAAAAAAATTGAAGCCCAGTGTAAACAGACAACATTATAGAATGAATATGATTTCAAATTGGCGTAAGGATTTTTTTCGCTCTTCACCTTTATAAATAAAATTATTTTATTCGTTGATTTAATTTTTCGTCTCTTTTAATGTTTAGATTTATATTTTGTTTAAATTACCTTAAAATAAATGAAAATGTTAACGTTTGTTAACTTTAGTAGTATAGTATGCACGTGGATTGGATGACATGTCAACGTTTAATTAATTTTAAAATTTAAAAATATTTTTTAATATTTTTATACTCATCTACACTAGCAAAATTTAAAAAAAAATTTTTTATCAATTTTAGGTGATTTGAAAAAATATAAATTTAAAAGCTAAAAATAAAAAATAAATTAAAGAATAAAACGATTTTTTTATAAAATTAAAGGAAAAAACCATTATACCTTTCAAATTTCAGTGCGTAGAATTATTTTTTTCTTTAAAGAAAAAAGGTTTTTCTGAAAATGAATTAAAACTATGGTTTTCTTTATATAAAAAGGTAAAAGTGTCCTATATCTCCATCGTATCTAATATTGAAAATCCGTACATGGTATATAAATTAATTATAATATAAAGATCTGTCAAATCAAATTTGTCAAAAGTTAAATTTAGTAAATTTAAATAATTTAATATGTCTAGATGTTAATATTGATTATAATTAAAAAACAGTCAATATGCTTTTAATTAATAATAGTGTAAATTAGAATTTAGGATTAAAATTAATTCTTTAATGAAAATAGTAAGAAATTGTCACTTATTGACAAAATAAATGTGAATATGGAGTGTTGTCTAAACAATGTAAGATTAAAATTAATTTTTAATAAAAATAGTGAATAAATGAGTTATAAGAGCATTTTCTAATTAATGTAGGATTAAAATTATTTTTAATAAAAATAGTGAAGAAGTGAGTTATAATAGTAATCCCTAGTTAACGTGGGATCAAAATTAACTTTTAATTAAAATAGTTAAGAGGTGAGCTATGAGAATATTCTTTGGTCAATGTGGGATTAAAATATATGAGAATATTTTTAGTTAATGTTGGATTGAGATAAACTATTTAATGAAAATAATGAAGAAATTGATATTGTTAGAGTAAGTGTGAACATGTTAATATGAGATTAAGAGATTAATGAAGAAATGAGGTAAGATTAAAAATTGATTGTATAAAAAGTACTGAAATGGATATGCCACATGTAAAACAGATGGCTGGGTCTTAGAATTTATAATATAATAAAACCTCA